>NC_056731.1:1505725076-1505770076 GCF_019279795.1 Protopterus annectens | reverse complement strand
TAAATTCCTGTGGGTTTTCATTTGAATGAATTTTATATCATAATCCTTTTACTGTGATATGAACATCATCTTGATGACACATACTATATAAATAGGCTTGTGTTTCCTTAACTTGTAAATTAAGTACACTGGAGAATAACTACACTACTAACACAATAACTCTATGCACATTACCACTTGGTGCATAGAGTCATGTATGCTTTGACATGGAACATTATTTGCTGCACTAATATTACTGCAATATGAATATCTTGCTGAAGTCACATGCTATATCTAGCTATACCTATATTTATATGTATGTATCTATTTATATATCTATCTACATATCTCTATATCTATCTATATATATATATATATATATATATATATATATATATATATATATATGTATATATATATATATACATAATATATATATATATATATGTGTGTGTGTGTGTGTGTGTGTGTGTGTGTGTGTGTGTGTGTGTGTGTGTTTAAGCCCCCCCTCCCGCTTCTTGCAATGTTGTACAATAGCAGGAATGGACATATGCCCTTTCCCCCTTTCCCCTGCTATAACATAATTTTCTCAATATTTTAAGTTTAGATATTTTATGTGACTGTTTTGAGTGCAGCTATTATGAACATTAGAAAACTGAAGTACAGCTATACATATATCAGAGTCAGTCATCGCTCAGCATATAGCCCATCCCACCTGCAGCTGGTTCCAGTACTGTACATCTTTTCTCTCAAAAATATAATTGAATTAGGGTTGCACAATAGCATTATTGTAGTTTTATGTTTTATTTCAAACAATGCAGTCATCAAAATGCAAGAAAATAAATAAATATGGAATAGAACATAATAATCCCATGTATTACATAAGTCCTCAAATGATTCCTCTTATATATCTCACTTCCTAATACCTACTGCAATATATATTACAGTCTAGGCCTTCTCCTAATGCTGATTGAATTTGTATACTTATTCCGTTATTAACCATGTGTAATTATTTTTTCCTGTATATATAGGTCTTGTTGTGTCTTCTGCTGTATATTATATTTTAACATATTGTTTGAAAATTCTCTCTATACTGTATTTTAACATATTATGTAAAATTTTACTTACTGTGGACCTTTTCTCCCCGGGTCTCTGCTGAAAATGGACCTGTGTCCAGTTGGACCATCCCGGTTAACAAATATAAAATAAAAATAAAAATAAATAAGTAAAATAATAGTTTATTTACCTAATGAAAATATCTTAATTTGCTATATTACTGTTATTTTAAGAGATTTAAATTTCACATAGTCAAGCAGATGTCTGCATCTATTTCTGTGACCTTATATACTTGCAAAGAGATGGAGTATGAGATGTTTCCAGATCTTTTCTGTAATCTCAGTAAAATATGCGAGTCATAGGTTCATACATTCATACGTTCATAGGTATATACTAGAATAATGACCACCAGGGTCTTTTTAAGCCTAGGTGTGGAATCCAACCTAATTGACTCCCTCTGTTTCATGGGAGTTTATTAGGAGGACTATGTCAGTTATGAATTTCCTAGAGGTTATGTTGGGGGTATGTTAGTTTGGGCATTAATGTCTGTCTCTATCTATCAGAAATATGGGGGCCAGATTGGGGTGAATTTTCAATTTCCCATCCATTGGTCAAGGTTATCTTAAATAGGCTTAAGGATGGAATCTGCTTCACATGGATGGGGAGCCTGTTCCAGAGCATGGGGATATTCTCTGACGCATATATGTCTCGATAATATATCTTATTTATGTCACAATCAAAATTTAAATCCTTGGATCTTCAGGTTCTGATGTTGTTCATTTTTAGATGTGTAAAAGGTCCATCAGAGCTGGATCCGAGGATGCCTTGTATCACCCTAAGAGAACTATAGGAGGCAGAGTATAGAGATAGGGCTTCAAAGTGATCCATATAGGACAATGTATTTATATCCTCAGTTCTCCTGTTAAGGATCCTTTGAGGGCATTCCCACAGTTGCATATGTCTGGTCAGGTACGTGGTAGAGGTGGCATAATACTCAATAATGGTTTTGATAATGGACAAATAAAGTAACTTCCTTGCACCTGGATGCCATGCCCTTACTTATACGTTGGATGTCGTAGAATGATTTTCTTACTACCTTGGCCACATGTGAGTCAAGAACCAGATTACTATCTACAGATATTCCCCGACCCCTGACTAGTGAGTCAACTCTTAGAGGTGTCTTCTCAATGTAGTAATTAGCCTGGGTATCAGTTTTCCAAAAGGCACTATAATTCATTTCTTGGTTTTGAGCTTTAGTCTATGACTTTAGCACCTGTCACTTGCCTATGTTAGACCCTCTTGTAAGATGTTTGTGCCATGAGAAGAATCTATGATAGCTCCAAATTTGCAGTTATCTGTGAACTTGGCCAGCCAAAGGCCTTGACATCAGCCTTTACCTCTGAGAAGTGGATGCCCAATAGGAGCGGCCCCAGTATAGAACCCTGAGATACCCACTGGTGACTTATCTCCTTTTGGAGGTGAAGTTATAGTTCTTGGCATCCTGGATCCTGTTTGTAGCCAACTGTTAATTTAGTGAGCTATGTAAGGGTTTATGCCTAGTTTGGTGAGTTTGTCAAGTATGCCCCTGAATGGGGTATTGTAGCGAACACCTTAGTTAGATCCAGGTAGGCAGTATGTACTGTTTTCCCCTCATTCATTACCTAAGTGATCTTCCCAAGAAGTCCACCAGGTTTCAGACATGATCTTCCTTTGACAAAGCTAGACTGGGTTGAGTCCAGTGTCTGAAGATTGTCAATATCTTTGCTGATCATTTCCAGGATAATCCTTTCCATGACTTTGCATATTAGACTAGTCAGACTAATAGTCAGCAGTTCCTGGGGTTAATCGATGGCCCATCCTTGTGAAGTGGGATAACTGTTACAGTCCTCCATTCCCTGGTTCAAAGCCTGTTTTGACACTATTTGGGAAGTGACTCAAGTGGTCCTGATAGGTCATGTTAAATTCAGTACTCAGACATATGTATACTCAGATAATTAAATATTAAATAAACAAATAAATTATAGTTAGCATCTGTTCTAAACAACTATCTTCAACAAATTTTATTCACATAGTTTATAATTTAAAATGCAGTAAACCTGTGACAAAAGAAAGTATATTCCATCTCATTTGTAGGATCCTTTATGACAATCTTGTCGAGGTACCATCCATTTCCTGAAAAAGCCAAATGTATTAAATATATTTCTAAAATTTTGCACTATATCTTTTAATAGATAAACAGCAGTTTAAACAATGACAATCTAATATATACTAGTTATATAGCACTAAATGTTACTTATTACCAAAAATCATATGGGTTAATTCTGCATCTAATTGCAGATTTATTTGCAAAACAAATTAGAGTATATAGTGGGTGTGCACCTGTAGTATCATGACTGAAGTAAGAAATCTGTACATCATTGAAGCATTATATACCAGTGCAGAAATTACAGTATTGAGCATAAATAAAATACACAAATATAGATATGCTAACCTGCTCCAAGACCATCATGTCCCACAACAACCTTGTATAAGTAACCAAGGTACACAGCCTCAAGGAAAAAAAGGTCGGTCTGTAAAAATAAAATGATAAGCATTAAGGAGAAAAGAAAAAAATAAGTCCATACTATAGTCTTCTTAAGGAGAAACAATCATGTGAGGCAAAATTAGACACTACCAGAAGACAAATCTATATGCAGGATAAATCATATTTTCATACAGAAAAGTTATACTCTCAGGTCGACACTGTAGAGATAATTAATTTCTGAAAGACATATACGTTTTTAGATTTTCACGTTCCAGGGCATTCTTAATTTTCCTTCTTCCTTTTATATCACAATAATATTTACTGAAATAGTTCAACCATTTCTGATCACCATAATTTAAATGTAATTTTTTTGTCTAAAAACCTAGGCTCTGTCAGCAAACTTAATATTAATAATGAAGTTAAGTGTTGGTATAAAGGTTAAGGTGTTTGCCTCACAAACACAAGGTACAGGGTTTGATTCTCACCATTGAGGAAACTGACTAAGGTTAAAATAAACCACAAAGGCAAGTAGTCTAATACTTAGCCATGAAACTATGACCTTATGAATGCTTGGAAAGTGAAGACTTAAAGAAATTGCTGATGGCTATTTGACAGAACAAATTGCACTTGCTGCATATTCATGGGCATTAGATTAGAGCATTGGTCTGGATTCAGAAAAATCACTTGTGTGTCCAAGTAAAGGGAACTTAAAGCAGTCAAAGTAGGAATTGCAGCTTTAAGATGATTAGCTATTCAGCAGGAGTGACATTGTCTGATGAATTCAGACTCATTCGAGAAATCACATACAGATTCCAACAGATTGAGCAATGACCAGCACGCCAAGATGGTGGTCACTTAATTCATGAGCTTAGTAGCATTCATATAACATAGCTACGAAGATAGGCATTTATGTCCAACAGCATACCACTGCAAGCATAGCTGAGAGCCATATAACTGCTTCACAGCAAAGTCTGCACTATTGCTTTGCCATACATGGAAGGAAATGGGTATACAGCACAGTGCATGCAGAGGAACACACAGACGTACAAAAAGAAAGGAAGACTGTATCAAGGGTGGAGAAGGAAGGTTATACTATTTTTGTTGGGTAAAAATGCCCATTTCTTCATATTCCAAAGAGGAGTAGAGTGTGAGGGTAGCAAGAGAAAGGTGTAGGCTGGAAAGATGGCATAGGAATGGCAGGAGGAGTTGACAAAACATCAAAAAAGACAGACAAAAACAAACATGGGAAGTGCTGACACACTGACAGACAGATACAAAGAAGAGATACAGATAGACAGAGGGAGATCAGTTGGTCATGGGGAGTACTGGAACAAAAACGAGGGAGATAAGTGGTGCACAAGGATAGGGAACACAATGAGTGTTAGGGCGGGATGCTGGTTGAATAGTACACTGCACAATAATGCACCTAACTTGATATCACTCACCTCCAAGACCTAACTTAAGGCTGGGACCAGCCACTGTTAGCCTGCTGATCAGGGCTAGGCAGCTGTGCAACTTAACCAGTTGCAGAGGGGCTTGTTCCGGGCTGCAAATGTAGTGCCCAACTACTGATCCACTAAGACCATAACCAGGACTTCTACCTTCTGCTGGGTGACATACCAGGACCCATAGCAGACAGAGCAGTGGGCTCCAGAAAGCTTTGCAGGATGTCCACAGCAGGATGACCTATGTCACTGCAGAGAATCTGTCCTGGAGATTTCTAGCGACCCAGCATGGTAAGACAGATGGATAATGTGGTGGCTGCTTCCACATCATGTTCACTGCCATGGTGGACACTGCATACAATCTGAACATAAATGGGGAGAAAGAAAACAACAAATGATGAATTACAAAATAAAAAGGAAGACAGTGACAAAGACAAAGAAACACAAATGCAAATAAACAGTTACCACTAATGTGTGATACACTGATTGGTAGTTCAGTTCCCAGAGAAGAAAAATGCTGTTATCTATGCAATGGAAAATGTTGTTGTGTCTTTCGGCTTTTCCCGGTTAGGGGTCACCACAGTGGAACTCCGGTCCACTAATGATTGTTAGTTGATTTTTATGTGCTGAGTTACCAGCCCTGATGCACAACCTTCAATGAAGGTACACCCATTCATGCATATCTCCATGCAGAAGATGCTCTAGCTAAGAATTGAACCGAAACAGCATCTTACTATGAGGCGACAACGCTACCGCAGCACCACCACCGCGGTAACTATGCAATGGAAAATAAAAAGTAATATATAGGCCAGAAAGACAAATAGTGAAGCAGTATGTGGGCCATAAGTCGCTGGATTAAATGTCACGTAATCAGACCAACCCACCCCCATTCCCTGTGTCGTGTTCTTTTGCTTTAGAAAGAAGACGCGGGACAACTGTGTGCTGTTGCTACCAACTCCAAACTTTATTGACAAGCCAACGCACATGTCCATACATACTGTCTCACAATCCTTACGTCATGCACCTCCCCCGCCCCCAAAGAACATTAGCTAAGGCAAGACAACTCAGTCCATTGAATACACCACATCTCCTTTTCTATAAGGCCCCTTTTCACTTATTACAAAACCCAGAACTATTCACTTTCCTCAACTTCACTACGAACTTGGTACATCGGCACAAAATGCTCACTTAGCCATGTTCTCATTACTATAACACAAATGACATTGCTATTTACAGACTGATCTCTACAGATCCAATCGGTCCGGCTTGTTAATAATCCTTCCTGATCTGGTCCTCACAACATCACTATGTACCCGGGTTTCCAGGGGAGGGCCATTGCAAGGCGGCAAGGCCTCAACGGTCTTACTTAACACACTTTCCTGACACACCGGAGATGATTCACACTCAGGTATAGGTAAGGGAATCAAATGCACACGGTTTCGCCGCACAGTCCCTTGTGGCACGTCTACCTTAAATGACCTCGGCGAGTAATGTTTTTGATCTACAGTACCTGGGGTCTTCATATCTGTCACCCACACCTGGTCACCGGGCAACACGTCACCCAGCGGCCTTGCCCGATGGTGTCTGTTGTAGTTTGCCGCATTATACACCCTCTTCTCCTCCTCTCTCCCCACAAGCCTACTCCAGTCAGGCAGCACAGGGTCCAACTGCGAAGGGTGAATCGGAAGAGAAGTCCGCAACCGACGTCCCATAAGAAGTTCCGCAGGGCTATATCCATTCTGCAGTGGCGTTGTCCTGTACGCCAGAAGAGCCATGTACGGATCGACACTTTTTTTTAGCAGGTTCTTCACAGTCTGAACCGCCCGTTCTGCCTCCCCGTTACTCTGCGGGAACCTGGGGCTGCTTGTGACATGCTCGAAGCCATAAGCAGTTGCAAAGTCCACAAAAGACCGCCCAGAAAACTGAGGTCCATTATCCGACACGAGGACCTCTGGGATGCCGTGGCGAGCGAAGAAAGACTTTAGGTGGGTGATGACCTCGTTGGATTTGCTGTGTTTCAACAATGCGATCTCAAAAAACCTGGATAAGTAATCTACAGCAAGAAGGTAAGTATTCCCTTTCAGCTCAAATAAATCCGTGCCTACTCTTTGCCATGGTCTGTCAGGACATTCAGTTGGGATGAGGGGCTCAGGATGGTTCCTTCTCTCTGAGATGCACGTCCTGCATCCCAAAACCATGTCATTTATCTGTTGGCTGAGCCCAGGCCACCAGACGGTCTGACAGGCTCTGGCTTTGCACTTCACAATGCCTTGATGCCCCTCATGCAATTTTAACAACACCTCATTACGCATGGCGGATGGGATAACAAGGCGTGAATCTTTTAACAGCAACCCATCTTTCACTGTTAGTGTAGAACGATCTGGCCAGTAGCTCTTCAGTAAGGGTTCCTGGTTCGCATACAGCGGCCACCCCTGACTGCACAGTTCCATAACCCGCACACACACACTGTCTGCTTTCAGCTGGTCCCGTAGTGTCTGGAGGAAAGATGGCTTCACCTGCATGTTTTCCACAATGCTGTTTACGTAGATATCCGTGTCCTCCATTAACTTTGTTTCCTCCAGTGTTAACCTGGTTTTAAGCGGAGAACGTGACAGAACATCTGCCACCCACAGTGATTTCCCTGGAGCGTACTGCACTGTGTATGAGAACTGCATCAGTCTCATCCTGAAGCGTTGGATTCTAGGCGGTAGAAGATCCAGTGCTTGACCTCCAAGCAATGAAACCAGTGGTTTGTGATCAGTTTCTAGACAAAACGATTTGCCTAATAGGTAATCTCTGAAGCGTTCACATGCCCAGGTAGATGCTAGAGCCTCTTTCTCAACTTGGGCATATCGTTGCTCTGTAGGTGAGAGTGACCTTGATGCGTATGCCACAGGTCTCCAGCCGTCCTCCCATTGTTGCTGCAGCACGCTCCCTAACCCAAAGGATGATGCATCCGCAGAAACCTTCGTATCCCTATTCGGGTCGTATACGGCCAAAACTGGAGGGGAGGTGATCGCATCTTTTAAGTCATTGAATGCCTTTTCCCGGTCCCCACCCCAGTACCAGCTGTTCTTCTTTGATAATAAGTCTCTCAGAGCTCTATCCCTTTCAGCCAAATGAGGGATGAACTTTCCCACCTGATTCACCATGCCCAGGAAACTCCTGAGTTCTCCTACTGTAGCAGGGGCTTCCATCTCCGTGATGGACGCGGTCCTCCTTGGGTCTGGGCTTATGCCAGAATCAGTGATGACATGGCCCAAGAAGGTCACTTTGCTCCTCGACAGGTCGCATTTCCCCACATTCAGCGTAATGCCTGCCTCTTCCAGTCTCTTTAATGCCGCATGAAGTCGGGCATCGTGCTCCTCCAGGCAACGACCCCAGACCAGCATGTCGTCCATGTGGCAAATCACACCCTCTAGTCCTTCAATGACCTCTGACATCATGCGTTGAAAGTGTTCGGGTGCAGAGTTAATGCCAAAGGGAAGGCGATTGAAGCAAAAACGCCCAAAGGGGGTTATGAATGTGGTAAGCGCAGCCGACTCCTCTGACAAAGGGATTTGCCAAAATCCCATATTGGCATCCAGTTTACTAAACACCTTTGCCCCGGCAAGCATCCCAAGACTCTGTTCAACCGAGGGCAGCACGAACCTCTCCCTGCATACATATTCATTTAACTTAGTGTAGTCTACACACAGTCTCAGTCTGTTACTGTCTTTCTTTGGAACAACAACCATGCCTGCACACCAGTCAGTAGGTTCCTCCATTCTGGTAACGACACCCAGCATCTCCATCCTCATTAACTCCTCCTTCACTTTCCCCATCAGTGGTAGTGGTATCCTCCTGGGGGTCTTCAGAGAGTAGGGCACCACATTTGGCTGAAGCTTTATGTGGTATTTCCGCTGCACTACCCCCAGCCCAGAGCACAGTTCAGGGTATGAGGTCTTCAAAGACTCCATGGTGATAGTATCAACACGCTTCAGGAGACCCAGCCCCAAAATAGCAGGAAGACCTAAAAGCGGCGTGCGGAGTCCTTTAACAACATACACCTTCTCGCATGTTTGTCTTTGTCCATAACCAAGCTGAAGCTCCAAGAATCCTGTAACCTCCAGTGGCGTCCCTCCAGGACCCAACAAGGGTTTCTCCGGCTGCTGGAGCACAGGAGCATTCTTCCCCCTGAACAAGTTGTCCAGGTCTGACTTGGAAATAACAGTAACATCTGCCCCTGTGTCAAGCTTGAAAGACATAGATGTGCCCTCTATTTGAACCTCCACAATCCAGGAGTGGTTCCCGGAGGAGACAGAACCAAGGAAGAAGCCCTGTTCTCCTCGCTCTCCAAGCTCCTCGTCCTCCTCGATACACTGCACCACCTTAACCTGCCTGCAGACTCGCTGGTAGTGGCCCTTCTTCCCACACGAGCGACATCTTGCAGCAGTCGCCGGGCATAGGAGTTTGTGATGAAATGGGCCCCCACACCTGTAGCACTGCGAAATTGGAGCGTCTTTACTCTTTTGCGCCTGTCGCTGAAAAATCGGTGTCAAGGACTTGCCTCAACCTTTCGAGGTCTTCAGCCGGCGTTTGGTGTCAAGTGGTGTCTGCACAGCATTCACGTTATACTGCAGTGCACTACTGTCGCACCTCAAAGCCGTCTGCTGCTTCTTAACCTCCTCCGACTGTCTGGCCATGTTTACAGCTCTCTCCAAGTCCAGCTCTTTTTCCATCTGCATCCTCTCGGACAGTCTGGTGTCAGCCAAGCCCACAACAATTCTATCTCTTATGAGCTCATCGTGCAGCGTCCCATAACTGCAGTGTTCAGCTAAGGCATGCAATGCAGTAACAAAAGCATCAACAGTCTCATTCAGTTCTTGTTTGCGCATGTTAAATCGTGCACGTTCATAAACAATGTTCTTCTTGACAATAAAAAATCTTTCGAAGCCCTCTTTCACTTTGGCATACTCCTGATGCTCTGCATCGGTTAGCTTGAGGCCTCTCAAGACGTCGTCTGCCTCATCACCCATGCAGTATATCAGGGTGTTCACCTGATTCCCCTCTGGGTTTGAAGATAGATTGCTGGCCTGACGGAACCGTTCAAAACGACGTATCCATCGTGTCCATTCATGAGGTTTGGAGAAATCAAAGGGCTCCGGCGGCTGAATACTAAACGTAGCATTGGGAGCGTTAGCCGCCATGTTAATTCTAGCCCGCGGCTGCCGACCATTCTCTTCGTCCGACATGTCCGCTCACCACGTCACTAGGCCACTCGTACGGTCTTCAGCAAGTGGTCAACAGTCCCAGTCACAGTCACACAGCACTTCTGACACCATGTCGTGTTCTTTTGCTTTAGAAAGAAGACGCAGGACAACTGTGTGCTGTTGCTACCAACTCCAAACTTTATTGACAAGCCAACGCACATGTCCATACATACTGTCTCACAATCCTTACGTCATGCACCTCCCCCGCCCCCAAAGAACATTAGCTAAGGCAAGACAACTCAGTCCATTGAATACACCACACCCTGCTGCCCTGTGTGTATGGCATACAAACATTGCATAAGATGCAAATCACACCAATAGGACTAGGGAAGCTGGTACCTTCATGAGCCTAAAGTGGCCAACACAAAGCAGCTTACCATCAGGTGGAAGAAATGACCTATCAGACAATGCCCTACATAATATCTTAGAGGGCATGGCAGGAACACACAACCACAAAAGTCCAAAAGCAACATAGATAGACCACGGTCACCACCAAAGCACTGGACAACTTTCCTGAAACCTCGATCATTGGCCTGTGAGATATCTGCTATTAGTATACTAGGTATAAATGGCATTAGCAGACAAACTTGAATGGACAGTGGAAAAGTAATTCATAGCAAACTAACTAAAACACTGTGAATGAATGGCAGAAATAAGGCCACAGATATGACACTGAAGGAAAGCAAACAATCAGGTCTGAGGTAGATGGTGGAAATTAAAATGGTAGTGGAATACCCACTGTCAGCTACCTCACTATCAACATATCATCAGTGAGAATCACTGTAGGTATAATGGTTGTGGAAACAGTTTAACTTTCACTGACAAGGTATATGGTACATAATGAAAATCTAAGCTACGTACAATGCATAAAATAATTAGCATCAAAGTCAATAATGGACAATAAAGCAGATCTCTAAAATATGTAGCTATAGCATCAATGGTTATATGTGCATTGATGTTTTGACAGTATTGATCTGTACCCTTGGCAAATTGTCCTGTTATCTTTTATTGCACCAGGAGCTAAAAAATGTGAAACAAAATAAAAAATAAAAATATCTATGACTCACAAGTCCTGTATATGGCTGAAAACATATGTCTGCTTCAGTACAAGAAACCATCAGTCAGGAAATTTTACTATACAACTCTAGTTTACTGGATCTAATCTTCTCTTCTCATCAGCTAAGAAGGTCACAATGACACTTCTTTAAGCCATTATGTCAGTGCTGGCACCACACATCAAAGTGTATGATGCCCATGTCATCATTCACTGCCCTGCAATGCTGTGCTAGACATCAGCTTTGTACTGGGAAATATAATGTGAGTTACATAGCAGATGATTCTGTTGATCCCTGTGAGGTAGGCATTGTAATAATTTGTGTTTTCTTTTTTTTCTGCACCATGTAGGAACTCACACACTCTCAGCACCTTCAAAGGCCATGGCCATTAAACAGGTTTTAATCTAGTTGAAAACTGTTGCAGATTTGTGTTTTGATGCTCATTGTGGGTATCCCACTCTAATGGGTAGCAGGGTGGCTCAATGGTACAAACCATCATATCACGATAGTGTGGAACACAATGGCCTAAAGGTATTAGTGTACCCCCTTTTGGAGCAGCCCCCACCCCCCAATGCCTGCAAAGATTACTAAGAATCCTATGTCACTACAGAAGACTTGGACTGGACCAAACTTTGAGACTTGCTGTCTTCAATGCACACGAATGCTAAGGCTAGAGCCCTATTGCAATGTTCATTCCTTATATGCAGCACATTAAATGCATGATTCGAAATCACTTGCCCTACGTTTGCATCATTAGCATAATTGCCTGTCTATGAGCCTTAAAACTGCATGACAAAATGAGGCAAAGTTGTTCTCATTGTAATACTGAATTTCACCAGTCTACTCACATCACTGACAATATTGCAGGTTTACAACACTGTGGTGTTGTATCACACCTCAGCCATGCTCTCCAAGTTGTGAATCAGTGTCATGGTGATGTTTCTGTGAAACACTACCAAACTCAAATCGCTGGTATACTTTGGATATGAGCAAGATAGGAACTGTGGGGGCTATCTCAATGATTTACAGATGCATTGTACACAATTTCCTGTGTGCTCTACAGGAACTGGCAGTCATTCCCTCCAGGAGAGCTGTTTTGAGTATGTACCTTTAACTCCCAGTGGGTGTGGCTTCAACCTTTAAAAAATTAAGTTATCACCTTACAGCACTAACATAGTTACTGACAGAGGTCATATATCAATGCAATTGTGTTTGCCAGCATGTATGCTTCAAGATAAAATATTCTGATACCTTGTATGTAGCATCGTTTTGGAATTATTAATGCAAATTTGAACAAGCAATATTTGATGCCTAGAGGAGCAGTAGGAGGTAACTGTAGATGCACCTGGAGGCGTCACTCGGATGTAATGAGTTGGAGAAGAAACCCTTCTATATGATGTACTGTAGTCCATGTGGCATAGATGGACCTTACCCAATATCTCCTCATCTCTGCTCCAAACTAATCAAAAATCAGTCTGCAATGTTGTTTTTAAATATTTCCTGTGATTTTGAACTCTGATGTAACTTATAATTTACTGAGTATTGTCTTGTTCTTTTATTATTTATTATTAAATATATTTAAATCTTTTAACTGTAGTTGGTCTGTTTAGAGAAATTTAAGCTCATAGAGTATTTGCATATCTATTTGGTGACACTGTACAGGCCACTCCTAAATAGCCTTGCTCCTGGTCAGACTAATATTTGGATTTATAGTAACATTACAGAGTAAGATTGGACACCCTTTGCTAAGAGCCTTAAAGTAGCTGAAAACAGTTTGTTGGTGCTAGTGAAAACTACCTTATAGTCTGGGCAGAAGGGGGCATAGCTAGTAAACTTGTGACAGCCTTTCCCAGGTGTGTGTGTGTGTGTATGTGTGTGTGTGTGTGTGTGTGTGTGTGTGTGTGTGCGCGTGTTTTTATATAGATCAAATCTCAAGGAGTGTGCGTGTGTCAGCTACTTGGGTAGTGACATAAAGCACTGGCTGGAGAGAGAGGGTACTGGAGATCTTTGTTTGGCCACTCAGCCTAGACCTCAACCATATAGCTGTGCCAGTGGGGAGTCATATTGGGGATCTGTAAAAGAGGGAGAATCCAGCCCCAGACTGATTGTGATCTCTGGTGTTCTTAAGGGAAATTGCACTTTACTGTGTGTGTATTTGTCATCCTCCCAGTGTGTACATTTTCCACTGTTGTCAGTGGTGAGGATTGAGGCTCCTTGATTACTGGGCCGGTGCAGGGGCATCACAATATATACACAAGCAAACGTTCTTTAGTGGAACTATGACTTGGTATTAAAAAATCCTTTTCCCTTATCTAAAGTACATATGGAAACAGAGCAGCAAGGAATCATTTTTTTTCTTTGCAGACGTCATGTCCACTGCTTCAGAGGTGTGGTTATCTAAATTTGCTAATGACAGAAAAATGGGCTGCATTATTTCTTTATACAGAATAGAACAACCCGCAAGTACGGCAGGTGCAAAGGCTCCAAACATACAGCTGCAAAGTCAAAAATAAAGCCAGCACTGCATGTGGAATAGCAACATAAATGTAATGTGTAAAAATACACATAAAGTAAAACTGATAGCACACTAATACAAAAAATAGCTCATAGGTGTAGGGAATAAACCCAAAACCACCTAAAACAAACCGGTTTCGGCCAGAATGCCTTCTTCAGTGAAGTGCCATAACTAATGGGTTAAGCAAACCCTGTTATAAAGACACAAAACCAGCCCACCAAACAATCCCATTGGATCATACATCATTAATTAATAATGTTCATTCAAATGTGGGGAGAACAAACCCCCTAAATTAATTATCCATTTCCTCTCTTTAACATTTAATATGGAGTGCCAACATGATTTATCACTACATTCACCCTTAATACAGTCAATAGTCGTGAACCTGTGGATGGGAGATCGTAGGTTTACCCCGGGAATCATCTCTGGGTCACTGCTGGACAGAGGTACAACAAACTAATGGGCACAGTATTTTTTCATATAAGGGGTGGCGTAAGCCACAATAATTTGGGCTAGGCTTATAAATGCCTTAGGGCAGATAGCCTAGTATAAACCTATGAACCTATGAACCTATGAACATGAAGTATACCTGTGTATGTTTCAAGATGTGTTTGTAAAGTGCATTTGATTGCCTTTTATTCTTAATATCACTGATATGCTCACCTATCTTGAATTTCAAAGGCCGTGACGTCTGCCCACTATAAAAGGCAGAACAAGAACATGTAGCCAAACAGATCACCCAAGGGGTAGTGCAATTGGCAAAAAAACTCAATATTGTACACATTGGGTGTATTTTGGCTGGTGAATTCAGTTGTTTTAAAAACCCTATGACAATGAGAGCAATGCCCACATGCCATACAACCCTTCAAAATATCCCCTGTAAGCGTTCTTTGAACATACAATTCCCTATTGTAACCCGTACCTTTATAATGGAAAAACAGCGATCCTAAAGTGCAGCCCCTACGAAATGAAAAACGACATCTGTCTCCTAAACAGCTAGCAAGTCTCTCGTCCCCCATCAAGATATTCCAATGTCTATTGATCATCCGCATGAAGGCATTGGTATTTCTACTAAAAGTTGTCACTAATCTGATGGGGGAATTGTTCGCCAAAGGTTTCTTATGATAGGTTGGATCTATCCTGATTTGCGACCCAATTACATGCTCTCAGTGTTCCCAGATGGATAACCCCTGTCCTGAAAATGGGAAATGAGATCCTGTTCGTATTGATGATAGGTCTGAGTGTCAGAGCAGATTCTACGACTGTGGAGGAATTGAGAGTTGGGGATGTTCCGAATCACATGTTGTGGGTGGAAACTACTAGCATGGAGGAGTGAATTATACTGTGGAAATGTTCTATGAACCTGGGTATCTAAAGAATTGTCTGGCTTATGACTAACCAGAACATGCAGGAAAGTAATCTGGGTTTTGTTGAACCTGACTTTAAACTCAATACCCCATTTATTTTCATTGAGATAAGTCACAAACTCCTCCAGATAAGTAACATCCGATTTCCACACAAACCAACAATCATCGAGGTAATGCCTCCAGATGTCTATATCGTCAATAAACAGATTGTGGCTGGAGTTATAAATTAACTCCTCCTCTAAGTATGCCATAAATAGATCCACATATATGAGTGCGAAAGAAGCACCCATTGCTGTCCCCTGTATCTGTAAAAACATTGGTCTTGGAAGTAGATAACATTTTTAGTCAATATGTGTTCTGTTAGGCAAACTAAGAACATGTTCAACCCAGGTCTATAGAGTTCCGATACATCCAGCCAATGTTGCAGGGCAATCAACCCAGCCCAATATGGGATGTTGGTATAAAGGGACGTAACATCCAGGTTGCACAGAAGCCAATCAGCTTCCAACAGTGAATCAAATAAAACCCTCAAGAATTGTGTTGTGTCTTGAATGCGTGACCTAACCAGGGGCAATAATGGTTTCAAATAGTAAGTTAAATATTCTGAAAGGGGTTCAGTAAGAGAGCCATTACCTGACACTATAGGTCTACCAGGTGGACAGACAGGATCCTTATGTATCTTCGGTAAAAGATAAAGATGTTGTTTTTTGGGTGTCTGAACAGTCAGTTGTGTCAGGTCTGAATTAGTAATAATACCCTCTTCATTGGCTTCCCTTAAAAAGGCATCAATAGCCAATTTGAACCCCTTAGTGGGATCCAAAGGCATCCAAGTATAGTACCTACAATCACTAAGTTGTTTAATGGCCTCGGCCTGGTAAGAGGCCAAATCTTGAACCACTACAGCCCCTCCTTTATCTGCTGATGAAATCACAATCTTCTTATTATTCTTGAGTTTATCAGTACACAGCATCTCATCACGGGTAATATTGTTGGAAAAAGAAAAATCATTAAACTTATTGAAATGAAGATCTTTGAGAACATTATATAAAAAATAGAAACAGTAGATGACATGGGAGGCATGAAAGTAGATCTTTGAAATTTAAAGCCAACAGTTGTATTAGGCACACTATCTTCAAAAAATAATCTAAGGTTTAACAATCTACAAAAATCCGTAGCATCTTTGGCGAAAGAATGTTCAGGGACAAAAAAGCAGAGCACAAAATTTATACCTTTATTCAAGACATTAATTTCTGATTCAGATAGGGCCACTAACGATATATTGTGTACATTCATACACAAAACTAGTGTTGCTTCATCAGTTTGAGTAATCCCTCTAGACTGCTTATGGGATTTGTGCTTCCTCCCCTCTCTGTGAATCCTGGCCCTAAAGGGTGTCCCAGATTACTTCTTTTTGCATCAGGTAAGTCGACTGTTTGGTATGCATCCACCTCTGTATTTGAGGAGGATTCATCCCCAAAGGTGTAGCTTGGGGTATCCCTATTCTTCCTCAAAATGGATTTGGGTCTTTTCCTCTTAAACATGGGGGGTTTCCTATCAGGAAGGTTAAACTTCACATTTTTGGGGTAATCAAAGGGTTTACCTCTTTCATAATCCCCTAAGTCCCTGCTAAACTTCTTAGTTTTTTTTGTCTCTAAGGGTCTGTACCAAATCCAAAAGATCATTGCTCAACTGATTCAAACAAGATTTATAGCAAGGTAAAGATTCAAAGGCTAATGCTTCTGAACATAGAGATTCAACAGTCTGGGTGTCTTGTTGGACTGTGCATTCATAAAATGATGCTAGTGCATTAACAAAGCACATAGAAGCATGTTGCTGGACCTGTGCTCATTGTTCGGCTAATGGGTCATCCACATTATGAACAAGTGGTTGTATTTTAACCCTCAATCCCCTAGGGGTGATCTGCTTATGTTGGTAGGCCTTGAAAAGTCTCAAGTGCCAAACATTAGTTCTAAGGTGTTTCATGCCTTTGGTGAGCTTAGAAAATGTGCCATTGCAAAGACTAATAGGATCATTATCTATAGGGCCCGAGCCCATATGGTCATTGCCTGATCCTAAACCAAATACCTCCAAATCGTCTCTATCCAATGATAGACTCTGAATAAGGGAAGCCAACTCCATGACTAGTAAAGAATACAACAATTCTCTGTAACAAGATTACCTAAATAACAAATCTATACACCATCTGATGTAGGACCACTAGCATCAGCTGGGAAGGTTTGGATAGATTAGGCAGTGTATCCCCTAAAACATATAGGTGAAAGAAACCAACCATAAATAATAATTATGGTCACTGAATTCCACAACCCAAAGTAACAATAGTTGAAGCCAGTCATGTACTTAAGACAAAAAAATCATATACTGAGACTATTAAACCAGAAAAACTGGATATTCTGGAGAACGGGCCAACACTACAGTTCAAAACATGGTATCCAATGGGTATAATACCCATATAGTGGTGTACAAAGACACTTGACCAATCAGGTGAAAACTGATACCATAAGTAGCTCATATGTACAGTGTAACCAGCATATAGTGACCACAATGCTACGTATCAGTAAACTTAATACCAATAATATATCACACAACCATCTCAATATGGCTGGCCAATATGGAAATTCAGCCCAACCACTGCAAGTTCTGATACAATGATAGCCCTTGTGGTACAAGCGAAATAACATAAAGATCTATCGCATCCAGTACATGATGCTATGTATCAAAATCAACCCCAAAGAATTGGTCAACCAGATAAACCAAAATAATACACAAGAATTTCAATGTACTGTGGTCCCCTCCTACATATATTCAAGCTATATTATAATACAAAAACCAAAAAAATTTAGCCTAAAATACTGTGACGCTAGGTGTGGAAAACCAATCCAAGGTATAAATCTAGCCCAAACTAATCCAAACTGAGAAAAGCTAACTGACACCCAAAACTCTTATATATACACACAAAAGAGAAGTGACACCAATCAAACCAGGTCTAATAAGGAACCTCCAATTAGTAGAGCTGGTATCTAAATACTAAAATAGAACCAACCTATAGAAGATTATGTGCAGGTACCGTTATATAAGTACTAAGGATAAGTTTTCAATCTCCAGGAGCCAAAAAAACAAACTAAATGCAGTTTAGTATGGTGCAACAAACATAATACATCTAGAAATTATGATATCCGAGACCCAATAGTATTCCTAATTGCACATGTTAAACGATTGTCCAATAGTATTATATAGTTCACCCTAGCAAAAATGTTAAATTACCTATATATGAAAAATAAGCTGAAAAATAAGCTAGACGAACCATATAATTACATTACTGGTCCCGTATGTTGTTATATCAATAGTTTTTGGCAAGAAAAAAAAACAAAAATGGAACAAAATAGCAGATAATAACCCCCATTTCACAATGCCTAGATATTTGGATGCACACAAATGGTCCCCATAAAAGTTAGATACCTAGTCCAAAAATGAGAGTCATCTCTATATAAACATAAGCAAATCACATAAAATAGGTACATAACAAGTCCCGTATAGCCTATAGTCAATAGTTTGGCAAACCAGATTCCGTAGAAACTCAAATATTAACAAGATAGTTCCCGGATGTCGACGGCCATTACTCAATGTAATGGGAACCAACGAATCCAAAGATTGTAATGTCCACGAATACTCTCTAAACATAGATGTTCGATACTTTGTCCAGCACACAGGCCCCTCGATGTAAAGATAGCGATGTTTGAAATGCATAACATGCAACAGATGTCAGTCCAATAAATGTTGCCTCACCAAGTATCCAAAATTATTAGAGATAGATCAGACAATAAAAAAAAAAAAAATGTAGACATCATACAAACACAGCACATGCCCAATGAATTAATACCCCAAATTATCAACAGACAGGGAAAGCACCAGCTTCAAAAAAAATCCACGCAGTGTTGCAAACCCAAAGCTCAAACTAACATGCCTAGGTAGAGTCTAATATATAGGCCTAAGTACCAATTACAGTACTGATGTCCAGCCACTAAATGACAAAATGATGCATAAATGCTATCTCAACACCAACGGGTAAAAAAAATAAAGTAAAGTCCAAAGGTGTTTGCGAATTTAATCACCAGGCCCTTGACAATCAGCGACAAGGCAAAAATTACTCACAATGCCTATCCACATATCTCTGTAAAAAGATGCTGTAGATATACTCCAAAAATGAAAAGTTCCAAATAATAATAATAGTGGAAATGGAAAAAGCCCCTACTAGGTTGGTGGATGCATACCACACAGTCGCCAACAGCAGGAACCAAATCCAAATACAGAATAGAACAACCCGCAAGTACGGCAGGTGCAAAGGCTCCAAACATACAGCTGCAAAGTCAAAAATAAAGCCAGCACCGCATGTGGAATAGCAACATAAATTTAATGTGTAAAAATACACATAAAGTAAAACTAATAGCACATTAATACAAAAAATAGCTCATAGGTGTAGGGAATAAACCCAAAACCACCTAAACCAAACCGGTTTTGGTCAGAATGCCTTCTTCAGTGAAGTGCCATAACTAATGGGTTAAGCAAACCCTCTTATAAAGACACAAAACCAGCCCACCAAACAATCCCATTGGCTCATACATCATTAATTAATAATGTTCATTGAAACATGGGGAGAACAAACCCCCCCCCAAATTAATTATTCATTTCCTCTCTTTAACATTTAATATGGAGTGCCAACATGATTTATCACTACATTCACCCTTAATACAGTCAATAGTCATTAACTTGACTTTGGTTTAGGTGGTTTTGGGTTTATTCCCTACAGCTATAAGCTATTTTTTGTATTAATGTGCTATTAGTTTTACTTTACGTGTATTTTTACACATTAAATGTATGTTGCTATTCCACATGCGGTGCTGGTTTTATTTTTGACTCTGCATTGTTCCTTTACCTGAAAGTACCATTGTCCTACAAAAAGGACTTGATTATGCACCTTTCAAGTACATAGCTATTAGGCTCAGACACTATGCAAATGCACTATGCAAAGAAATGCAGTATAGTATTGTTAAAAAAAATCCTACTCCTTCTGTTGTAAATGATATTACCCTTCTGACAGATAGGGTCATAGAATATCTCGACATCTCATTCACAAACAATCAACATGTCTGTGCAGTAGACAGGAAATCCTTTGCTCTGTCCCAATTAATATATAAGGTATTTTCCCCATATCCAAATGCATCATCATGCCAACTTCCTTCTCCCTTAATAGGCCTGTCATTGAATACAGTGCCCCTTTCAGCATGCTCAAGTCTAAACATGAAGCCCGATTTCAGACTTAATGTAGTGTTGCATTACTATTGTTTTCACCACATGATGCATGTATCCAGCCTTGTGTGCTAAAGACAGCAAAGAATAATTTGAAGAACCAGTTAATGTTGTCTCAGTTGCAGCATAACATTAATGGATATAGATTTTTCATGAAAAGTCTTCATAGGCAGTTACTAGGCATGTGGTCCAATAGATCAGTGATCAGCATAGTCCAGCTTCTGAATAGCTGGAAATCACTGTACGCATAAGAGACACACAACCTTAATCCTCTGTACTAACTGCCAGAATAAAACACACCTACTCTGGGTTTTGAGTCCATAGTGTTAATGTTCAAGAATTTGCATGTCATCGTTGCATAGGGCCCTTGATAATCTTTTTGGTATCATTACAATTTTAGTATAGATGCTGCCAAAGCAGTTAAAAATAACAAACATGTCCATAACAGGATTCTCTTTACAATGTAACAGGTCAAAGGCAAAATTTGCAAGTAGAAAACCTTCCATCGATGCCTTCTAAGATCATTAACAGTGCATATGGTTTTGTTTTGTGATAGTCTGATAGTTATAATCATTTACTATACCTGTCCTTTAAGGAACTTTTTAGAATTTCTTGATCGGAAAAGCATTCTGGATCCAGTGTCTCCTTTTTCACCATAAATAGAAATGTAAATGGTTGCTTCAGTTCCGGCATTCCAGAGATCTCCAGTCACTACAATAACTTCATAAACAGTCGCTAGAGAGAGAAAATAGCAGATAAAATGACACTAAAATTAGTGAGTTTCACAAGGCTCATATCAGCAACATAATTTCAACTTTATGATTGTTGAGAAAAAGTGCAGAATATTATTAAATTCATGATACGATGACAGAAGGAAGATGGGAAAATAATCTTTATTACATTACTGATATGGCTGGTTATCAAAAGCCGTAATATTGAAAAATAAAAACATTTATTGTTGTTGGATGTCGTTGGGCAGAAGACATTTAGATTAACAAAACTACTGATTTGCCTAACCAATATAATCAGCACAGGGTTCAGTGAGATTCACATTTTGATGCAAGGTGAGAGGATAATGCTTTTTTTTTTCAATGAAATTATGCTCATTAGAAAGTTTTATGTATTGCAGATATTAGTAAGCCAACTACAGACTATCATGAGTTACAAGTTGCCATATATTTTCGTTAGCATCACATCAAACTTAATGAGGCAGCAGCAATGACACTTTTGAACTGCCACGTCAATTTTGGATGAAATTAAATGTAAACAAAAAAGTAATCACATGAAAATATCATTTTATAGTAAAATTATTTTAAAAAGTGAAGCTAAATCTCTTGCGGGTGTAGCTTGTTAATCTGACATACATAGATGCAGATCTGAAAGGATGGTAGGCAGAAAAAATAATTTTAGCTTACTTTTCATGAAAATGTTATATCATGTTGATAGAGATTACAACAAACGTATTTTCTTGTCAACATTTTTATATGAAAATTTCACTGCAAACTCTTCAAAATGTGAAAGAAAAAAATTACTGATAATGTCATAATGTAGCATGAGCTGGCAAAAGAGAACAGAGCGAGCAGGATATGAAGGCACTGTAGGTCCACATGGGTGAGGCAACAGGAATAAAGAAGGAGAGGTCGTTCTAGACTTCTATCTGGCAAATGCCTTGATGGTAGCCAGCACATGGCTCAGAGAGACAGTCACAATATCACATACAAATGTGGCCAACATGCATCTCAGGTAGACTTCCTCCTAGTGAGGAAAGGGCAGTGGAGTAGAATCACCAGTTATAGAGTCAATCACAGTGAAACAGTCAGCCCACAGCATAAACCACTGGTTGCCACAATCAGCTGCAAGCAGTGGTCAGAGAAGGCTCTAAATGGGTGTCACACTGCAAATCCTACAAGAACTAATCAGGGCAACCGTAATTTGAATGACTTTCTTAATTTTAATTATGACTTTAATATTGAAAACGGAAAAAGTGTCATCACTACAGTCCCCCACACAAAATATGAGGGTAACACTAACAAAGGTACTTTAAAAGAAATGATTCATACCCTCGGGAACAAACTGGGGGCAATAAAAGGGATTAAACTTGACAATGCATATTTACAAAAATGTTTTTTTTTTGAAAATTGTACCAGTTGGTTTGAGATTTTGTAAGGTGCCAATGGGTATTTATATAAATGAACAAAGTCGGAAAGAATTTAATGCATTTTTTGATATGTTTGGTATCAAGTACATGAAGTTAATTATTAAGTATAATGATGAAAAGTTATGTCTATTGCTAGATGAAGTGGAAAAGATGAATGAGGTTATAGTAAATGATTTGTTATTTTCTGAATGGCAAAGATTGTATGATAAACAGTTTGTTATTGCAGACAACAAAACAGAGAAAATATTTAAAAAGAAGTGTAAAAAGATGCAGAGGGCAATGGAACAACATAGAACACAAAAAGTTTACGAGTGGGGAGAAACTTGTACGAATAATATGCCTAGGTAGGATAATCATCAAAAAGATGAGGGTAACAAATATCCCCAAACAAAATATTATAACAACAGTAGAAACGAGGTACACAAACCAAATTTTCGGAAGGGTTGGCCACATTGGAAATACCCCCAGGAACGGGGGGATTGGGACAGAGATTGGGGGGGGAACCACACCAATCTTACGGACCATACAGATGACACAAACCATACAGGAGCAACATACACCAAATGAGGGATTATCAGAGGAGACAATGAAAACAGGTACAACAAGCGAGGATACCACACCAGTCATTATAAACAGAGAAGGAGTGGTATATAGCTTAGGTAACTTTAACATTTTTAACTACACTAACTTTAAGTTGGAATGACAGCACTTTCAATTATTGTCCAAAGGTATGAAATATATACCCAAGACATTTTTTAATATTTTTGACAATTTGACGGGATTCAAGTTGTTTTTGAGGAAACTCAACTTAGCAATATTTTTTAAGGACAAAGCTTCTAACCTCAGTATTGAAGTGTGTAATAAAACAAATAGTTTATGCAAAAAGAAGAGTACTTTTGTTCCTCTCACACATCCTAGCATTGCCATATATGAAAAAGTAGTTACTAGGGAATTTTATAAGTTGCAACATAATTGCAAAGGTATGAAAATTAGGAATAACCTTACCTGAGAAGAATTCAAAGCATTACAGCAACTTAAAAATGACCATAGTATTAGGGTTATGAAACCCGACTAGGGTGGAGGTGTGGTATTATATGACTCTTTGGAATATGTGAACAAAATGTATGATATTTTACTACAAACAGGTAACTATGAAGTCGTATCCTTGAATGAGATCAATATCGCATATAGGCGAATAGATATGCATTTGGAAGAATATTTCTTGGAAGACAGGATCATCAAAGATATGTACAACTATATGAAGGTAGAGTTTCCCCACATTAACCACCAATTATAGGTATCCCTAAGATACACAAAAATATCCAAAATCCCCCAGTTCGGCATATAATATCAGGAAGTAAGTCCAAGACATTCCCTATAGGCAAAATGATTGATAGGAGGTTAAAACACATTTATTGGAATGCTCCACATATTATAAAAGATTCATGGGATTTCCAAAGTAGTTTAACACCTACTATATGGAAAAGGGAACTTATATATATATATATATATATATATATATATATATATATATATATATATAAAAAACCAGAAAAACGGAGGATGCAAGCGAACTAGTAAACCAACAAAGCACCCTGAATCACTGCTAGATTAGGCACACTGTTTATTAAGCCGAATAGTTCACTGAAACACACACAGTAACGCTGAAAATAATGCCTATACGTTTTCGTCAAAAACTTCGTCAGATAATGAAAATACATTCAAGAAACCACTTATATACTCATCAGACTGTTTGAATTAACCAATGAAAATACTTTGAATAAACTTTGAATGAATAAATACATTAAAATGTAATTTTAAAAATATATATGTGTAAAACCCTATTGCACATGTAATTTGTTGTAAAAATCACAATAAATTCCTTTTTAAAACCACTTATTGCAAATACTACCTAATAACAAAAATATGTCTAAGACAAGTATAAATTCACATATAAATAGATGTATGTAAAAATATATAAAAACACAGTGTAATAGTTCCCTCTACTGGCCATCTATTTTACTACACACAACTCTCACAGTTTTGCAGATCTCATTTTTAATACAGGGGTGAGGGAGATCATGTCATTTAAACCAGGGGTCTTACTGGCTTCCAATACAATTTGCCAGTATAATTCCCTGTATTCCACCAAGGTCTCCCACATCCCACCCCTAGGGTCTTTAGGTACAACTTCTAGTATAAAAAAATTGAAATTCTGCTTCCAAACATACTTTAGTGTGTTTATACAAAGAATTTGTGTCACATTTAGTTCGAATATCATAGGTATGCTCATAAATTCTTTGTTTAATTTTTCTTTCGCTCTTACCTACATAAAAGGCATCACATTTTTTACATAAACCTAAATATATGATCCCTTTAGTGCAACAATTTGCAAAGGTTTTTAGAGTCAATTTTTTATTATTCCTAGCCCGCAAATTAATGGAGTCTCCTGTAATAAGATAAGAGCAATAACTGCATGAACCACATTTGTGTACACCAGCCCTTTTATTACTGTCTATAACAGGAAAATTCTTTTTACTACCTCTTTCAAAAATGTCTTTTAGGCTATTACCTTTCCTATATATGTATTTTATGTCACTTTGAAAAATTTGACTCAAATCAGAAATCTTTGAAAAGTTGTTCCACTCTTTATTAAAAATTCTTCTTATCATTCCCGCTTGTCCATCATATGTAGTGATAATACCTGAGGTGTAATCATCTTTTAAACCACCCATATTGGTATTATACACATACTGAGTTTCACTATTTTCTATTTTGCCCAATATGGAAGCAAACCTGCCCTTCCTACCCTCCATGACTTCCTTAGAGATACTATCAATAAGTTCTTCTGGATAGCCTCTATTCAAAAACATACTTTTCAAATTCTTACATTCATTGATGTACCAAAGATCATCAGAGGTCATCCTACACAACCGCACAAATTGCCCCTTAATGACACTTCTTTTTTGGTGTGGCGGGTGTGAACTCAGGTAATGTAGGTAGGAATTTGAGAAGGTTTCTTTTCTAAAAATTCTAGATTTGAAACCTTCTCCTGTTTTCACAATATTTACATCTAGATATTTTAGTTCTTCTGCTGTGAAATTGTATGTAAATCTCAAAAATTCGGTGGTACCATTTAAATATTCAACAAAATTCACAAATTCGTCCTCAGTACCCTTCCACAAAAAGCACAGGTCGTCCAGGAATCTACAATATAACTTCCACTTATTCTTGTATTCAGAGTTCAAAACAAATCTATTCTCCCAATATGCCATTATAATGTTGGCATATGTGGGCGCACAATGTGCCCCCATTGCCACACCATTGATTTGTTTGAAATACTCGCCTTGAAAAAAGATGAAATTGTTTTTTAACACAATATCCATCAATAATAACACAGTTCTGAAGTCATTTTGTTTCAAAAGTTTAGAATCTACTAGCATTTCTTCAAACCATTCCAAACCTGTGTCATGAGGTATGCTTGTGAACAAGTCAATTACATCCAGAGTGCCAAAACCCTTTGTTTCTCCAACCAGGGAATCATTCAGATTCCTTAAAAATTGCCAGGAATCCCTTAAAATAACAGAATTGTTGCTGACAAGCTTTTTTACTTTCAGGTCTATGAACTTTGCTAGAGGTGCTGTAACCGAACCTTCGGATGAAACTATTACCCTCAAAGGCGGATTATTTACATCTTTATGCACCTTCAGTATCCCACAAATGGAGGGTATTCTCGGTTTTTCCACATGTAAGTATCTAAATGTACTCAGATCTATAACCCCATCTAATAGTAAATCATTTAAAATAACATAAATTTTCTTGTACGCAATATTTATTTCGTTAATAGATATTCTGGTGTACTTTGTGGTGTCGTTTAAAATTTCAAACATTTTACTCTCATACATTATGTGGTCCATCAGTACAACTCCCCCACCCTTGTCAGGCTTTATAATTCTTATGTTCTTATTTTCACTTAGTAACTTTAAAATATCCTGTTCAGGACCAGTTAAATTTGAATGCACCATTTGACTACCCAGGGTTTTCCTCAGCTCCTGCTCCAATCCTAGTTCAAAATTTCTGAGCTGAGGGTGTAATGGGGGATTATAAGTACTTTTACGGGCCAGTTGCTCATTGTTAAAATTAAAACCTTTACCTTTAAATATCAGTTCAAGGTTTTTATTCCTAATAAAAAGTTTGATATCTATTAATAATTTAAAGATATTAGTTCTTTCTTTAGGGATGAAACCAAAACCTTTTGTAAGTAATTCAAAATAATTGGTGTTTATTGTAACATCAGAATAGTTAAAAATGTTAAAATCATTATATGTATATTTAAAACCATCATTGATTATTGTTCCCAAACTGGTCGTCTCCTCACTTGAGCTCCCCAGTTCCTGATTTTGTAGTTTTTTGAATTGTAACTAACAGGTTCCTTGTACATAAGCCTCTCTGACTTTCTTAGAGGCGGAAATGCAGTTTCATAATCATCTTCCAGGGGTAGTTCATTATCAAGATTATCATTATTAACTTTTTCGTAATAACTTCTGCTGTTCCTTACCCAATTCTTAGGCTTCGGGTACTGTTTTTTAGCTTTATATTCATTGGTATCCCTATCTATTTTGTTCAATTTCCTATTTTTAACCTCTAAACATTTAGTTTCTAAGTTATCTAATAATTTATGATACTTGAGTCTCTCCTCTTCCACTGTGAATAATAAATCATTGGTTATGTCCCGGTTAATACATTCAACAATTCCTTGCAGTTTCTTTATTTCTACTTCGTTGTTCCTTATAATGGCCCTCATTATTTCAAATCCACAGTTGTCAAAGGCTTCTATTAATTGGTAATAAAACTCTGTACCTTCCACAACTTTGTTTGGGTACTTTCATACCCTAAGCCCTTTAGGCACAATTTTCTGCTCTAAACAATACTTTAAATAAGTGTTATCCATCTCAAGCATTTTACATTTGTATAAAAAATAGTCCAAGTCATCCAACTTTTGCACAAATGTGCCTTTACAATTGTCAGTGTCTTTGGTGGCAAAATCAAATACAACATTAAAAATGTCATTAAATTGTCTTCCAGTACCTGTTGAATTAGCATTAACACCAGGGCCATTACGAGACCCCTCGCACACAGGATTGCCACTATTTGGTTGCTGGGACTGTCCGCGATTAGTTTCATCCAAAAAAACCCACGGGAACCCATCAAGACTACTGGATTCAGTTCCGTTTCGCACTTCAGTGTCTCTACTTTCATTTTCCTCACCAACGGCTCGTCTCTCTCGCATATCCAAACGCCGTGGTACTTCCTGGTTTCCTGGGATAGCAAAGGTCGTCAGAAATGTAGCCATGGATTGGCTAACTGGTGTCAAAAGCCCCACAAGTTGAGTGAGCTGCCCGATAAGCTTCCTGAGCTCGCCGACTTCATTGGTCTTGGCTCCACAGTTTGCCATACTACCAGCAGGTGATTCCATCCGAAACAAGCACAATCAATCTCAATCTCAATGAATATAAGAATTTGAAAAGTATGTTTTTGAATAGAGGCTATCCAGAAGAACTTATTGATAGTATCTCTAAGGAAGTCATGGAGGGTAGGAAGGGCAGGTTTGCTTCCATATTGGGCAAAATAGAAAATAGTGAAACTCAGTATGTGTATAATACCAATATGGGTGGTTTAAAAGATGATTACACCTCAGGTATTATCACTACATATGATGGACAAGCGGGAATGATAAGAAGAATTTTTAATAAAGAGTGGAACAACTTTTCAAAGATTTCTGATTTGAGTCAAATTTTTCAAAGTGACATAAAATACATATATAGGAAAGGTAATAGCCTAAAAGACATTTTTGAAAGAGGTAGTAAAAAGAATGTTCCTGTTATAGACAGTAATAAAAGGGCTGGTGTACACAAATGTGGTTCATGCAGTTATTGCTCTTATCTTATTACAGGAGACTCCATTAATTTGCGGGCTAGGAATAATAAAAAATTGACACTAAAAACCTTTGCAAATTGTTGCACTAAAGGGATCATATATTTAGGTTTATGTAAAAAATGTGATGCCTTTTATGTAGGTAAGAGCGAAAGAAAAATTAAACAAAGAATTTATGAGCATACCTATGATATTCGAACTAAATGTGACACAAATTCTTTGTATAAACACACTAAAGTATGTTTGGAAGCAGAATTTCAATTTTTTTATACTAGAAGTTGTACCTAAAGACCCTAGGGGTGGGATGTGGGAGACCTAGGTGGAATACAGGGAATTATACTGGCAAATTGTATTGGAAGCCAGTAAGACCCCTGGTTTAAATGACATGATCTCCCTCACCCCTGTATTAAAAATGAGATCTGCAAAACTGTGAGAGTTGTGTGTAGTAAAATGGATGGCCAGTAGAGGGAACTATTACACTGTGTTTTTATATATTTTTACATACATCTATTTATATGTGAATTTATACTTGTCTTAGACATATTTTTGTTATTAGGTAGTATTTGCAATAAGTGGTTTTAAAAAGGAATTTATTGTGATTTTTACAACAAATTACATGTGCAATAGGGTTTTACACATATATATTTTTAAAATTACATTTTAATGTATTTATTCATTCAAAGTTTATTCAAAGTATTATCATTGGTTAATTCAAACAGTCTGATTAGTATATAAGTGGTTTCTTGAATGTATTTTCATTATCTGACGAAGTTTTTGACGAAAACGTATAGGCATTATTTTCAGCGTTACTGTGTGTGTTTCAGTGAACTGTTCGGCTTAATAAACAGTGTGCCTAATCTAGCAGTGATTCAAGGTGCTTTGTTGGTTTATATAGATATATATATATATATATATATATATATATATATATATATATATATATATATATATCACTATAGATGTGATAGATTTATTTTCATGCATTTCCAAACAGGAAGGCTTAGACGCCTTTTGTAACAGCATTTGAAAATATGGTGGAATGGAATGGGACAATGTCAGTCTTATTTCAAATGCATGTCTATAGTACTAGACCACAATTACATATACTTTGAAGGGGAATATTATAGGCAGACCTGAGGAGTGGTGATGGGAGCAGCCTGCGCTTCCATTTTTGCCAACATGGTCATGCTGGATTGGGAGGACATACATGTGCTGAATAGCGAGTATATGAATTGTATAAGATATCACACATGCTTTTTGGACAATATTTTCATCTTGTGGGATGATACCTTAGATAAATTTATGCAATTTATGGAGTATTTGAACAACTCTAGTACATATTTGAAATTTACCTACACTTATGATCCTAATAGTATAGCTTATTTTGGATACTTCTATTAGTCATGACACTACTGGGTTTAAGTCATTTATATATAGGAAAGAAACATTTAGCAACACCTATTTGGAAAACTCTAGTAACCATCCAAGAGGTCAAGTGAAGAACATATTAAAAGGGCAATGTATTCGAGCTGCAAGAATGACATCACAATATGAATATATGGTACGAGAAGTCAATTATTTAGGACAAATGTTTAATGATAAGGGATTTCCCAAAGAATTAATATATGACACAACGAGATATATCATAGGTGAATGGGGTAAGAAATATAAACCCCTATTGGGTGTAGGGTTGTCACAAAATATGAAACACAGCAATACATCAGATTACAGTGATACGTCCTACAACCGTGTCTGCATATTAGAATACAGCCCTTATATTAATCAGGTCAAAAAGATCATTTCACATAATTGGAACATTGTAACAGCAGATGACACAATTACTCAAGTGGTGGGACAAGCACCAATTTTTGTGCATAAAACTGCACAAAATTTGAAATATAGTTTAGAAAATGGGGGATTGAATAATAATTATAACAAAAAAGGTCACGCAAACAAATGTGGGACATGTAGAAAATGTCATGCAATATTGCTGGATAACCATATAGTGTTGGGAAATTTTAATAATACTAAGGTCACATTCAAAACAGGGAATTGTAATACCAAACATATAATATATTTGGCCAAATGCACAGTAAGTTCTGGATACTACATGGGAAAGACAGATAGATGTCTCAAAAACAGGATTTATGACCACTTATACAGGATTAGGAAGAAAGATATGAATAACATCCTATATAGACATATAGAAAAGTGTGGGAATAACCACAATTTTAAATTTGGTATTTTGGAGCAGGTAAAGACAAACCCTAGAGGTGGTAACATAAAAGGTATATTGGGACATAAGAAAATAAAGTGGCAATTATTGCTTGATGTCACAACACCACCAGGTCTAAATGATAACATTTCTATTAATCCCATATTAGAGGCAAGATCATGAGGTAAAGAAATTAAATGTGTAGTACATATTATTGTTCCATTCTTGTAATGTACATTTAGTTATATAAGGGGGTATATTTTAATGTATGTGAATTGGCAGTGGTTATGAACACGTATGGTCTAGACATTTTATATAGAAGTACATGTTGTACATTTATTATATAGGCTGTATACAGCTTTAAATATGTGAAGTTCTTGATTAAAAACCCAATGGTGCCAAAAGACTTATTTAATCAATTGAGGTTCAGTGCTGCATGTTCTGATGAAGTCCACAGTTAAAGTGGATGAAAGTGCTTAACCTGCAGAACTACTACAAATGATTTTATTTAATTTTAAATTTTATTTTTTTGTACGTTTTAAGAGTATATAAAATAAAACCTGTTTTTTACGGACTGCCCAATTTAGTTTCCTCGGAATCAAGGCTATTACGTTTGCCAGTGATTTTGTATTTGAAGGCTCTAATGTCAACAGAGACCAGGCTGAAGACTTGAAAGTTGACTGGAGAGAAAGCACAAAAGTTCCAAGGAATTACTCAGGACTTCTACACCTCAAGAAGAAGAGGAAATAGATGGAGCTGAAGAAGAATGGCAATGCCGCAAAACAGCATGTGTAAGGACTACAGAACACATATGCAGCCAGGCCAGGTATGGAAATAAGGTGCATAAGGCAAGCTAATGGTGGAATACAGAAGTTCAAGAAGTCATCAAAAGAAAGAAAGAGTGCAGGAAAAAGTGCAAGATAGAAATGATAGACCAGGCTAGAAAGGAATACTGGTTGGTTAATAGAAAGGCTAAGAGAGGAGTTCCAATTGCAAAGAACACGGCATCAGATGCACTCTACCAGCTTTTGGAAGGTAAGTCAATGCATGGTTCAAAGAAACTATCAGGTTGCAAGGCAAAGAAAGAAAAATAAGGAAGATAGTCAGACACTCTTAAAAATGGATGCCAGCAACAACCTGCTCAGCAGTACACAGGGCAACAAAGGCAGATGGAAAGACTATTTCCAGCAACTTCTGAATAAACAAAATACCACAGAAGCTGGACTGTCCCAAACACATCCCACAGTGAGAGAAGAGGAGGAGCTCACCATAGAAGAAGTAAGAACTGGACTAAGGAAAATAAAATCAAGGAAAGCAGCAGGCTCCGATGAGGCCACAGCAGATATGATCAAGATGTTGGGTGAGATAGAGGAAAAATATCACCTGAGGCTAGTCATAGCAGTATGGAGAGAAAGGTGTATCCTACCTGACTGAAGAATAAGCATACTAAATCCAATGTCCAAGAGCAAAGGGGTCATTCACAACTGTGGGCAGTACAGTAGTAATATCAAACTCCTATCACGCTGCATGAAAGTTCTTGAGAGGGTGATTTATAAAGAGATATGCAGAATGGTAGAAAGTAAGATGGCAAATGAGCAGTTTGGATTCAGATCAGGATGCAGCACAACTTTCCTGATGCTTGCAATGAGATAGATACATGAGAAGAAGTCAGAAATGAGGAAGGAATACAACTGGGCATTCCTAGATTTAGAGAAAGCATATAGCAAGGTCCCAAGAAATCTGATTTGGGCAGTCTTGTCCTGGATTGAAGTCCCTGAATCATTTGTAGAATTAGTTTAAGTTATGCACAAGGGCACAGTGACTCAAATACTAACAGTGTTCAGTCTTACAGAGGGGTTCCAAATGGGAGTGGGTGTACATCAGGGTTCAACTCTGAGCCCATTGCTTTTCATACTGATGATGGACTATAATAGCAAACGAGTCAGAGGGGACACAACAAAAAAGCCGCTGTAATGAAGATGATGTGGCATTACAGGCAGACTCTCAGCAAGAACCTCAGCATAGGGTAGGAGAATGGAATGCAAACCTGAAGGCATGTGGGAAAAACTGACTGCAGATAAGACAGTTGTAATGACAGCAAATGGGGTAAATCAGATGAAGCTGAAAAATATGATAGAATGGAAACAGTGGAACAGGTTAACAACTTCAAATATCTGGGAGGGGTGGTTGAGGAGAAGGAAAGTATGAATGAGCAGGTGAAAGCTAGAATCAGATGGGCTGCACACAATTGGCACAGAGTGTCAGGGTTAGTGTATGACAGAAGAATGGCCAAGTAGCTGAAAAGTAAGATGTACAAAATGGTGGTGTGACCAGTACAATGGTATGGTACAGAAACCAGGGCAGTAAAGACAGAACAATTGAGGAAGCTATAGGTGATGGAGATGAAGTGCCTGAGATAGGTGGTAGGATACACACTGAGGGACAGATGAAGAAATTAAGACATAAGAGCAAAAGCGAAAGTAGCTCCAATTACAGAAAAGGTCAAAGAGAACAGATTATGTTGGTTTGGACACGTGCAGGAAAGAAAAAGATAATCTGGTGAAGAAGGTTTAGGTCAAACAGGAAGAAGGCAAAAGAAAACAAGGGCATCCAGCAAAGAGGTGGATGGATTGTGTGATAGAAGGCCTTCAACAGTCAGCCATAATTATCAAAGAAGGTAGGAGAGTGGCACTGAATACAGAGAGAGGCCAACAAGTGACAACACCCTGACCCAATGTAGAAAAGCAAGTTGATGATGATGATGATGATGATGATATGATGATGATGATACTGATGATGAGGATGATGATGATGAGGATGAGGATGAGGAGAAGGAGGTGGATGGCAACAATTATTTCTATGGTAGAGAAACAATATGGTAATGCTTGCAATTAAAGTTAGAAAAGATGTGAAGCAGAAATGGTAGGAAGATTTCCTGGTTCACAGAAGTCTCCAAAAACTGGACTTTTCTGCGAGACCATGAAAAATTATTTTATGGATGAATTTTGTGAAACATGGTAGACTGTCCTTTTAGAGACTGATTTTTATCTGATTTTAATTTAATGTGGTTTGATATTTAACTATGCAAAGTGTCCAAGCAATCCATCTTTATTTCAGAAAACCTTCTGACACTAGAATTTGCAGACTAGGAAAACTGAAGTAGATGGCTTCAGATTAATGTATCGCTTTAAAAAATACTGAATATAAATATATAAATGTGTTGATTATTAATTTATTTTTGATGCATGATTTTTAACTAATAATATACAATATTTATAGTGCATAACTAATGCATTCTAAAAGGTAAATTATAGAAAATTAAGGGTATGAAGAAACACCAACTTATCAAGCTGAGAGTGGGCTTCACTGATTTCAAACTGTATAATATTGTAGTTTCACTTTTGTTTTAAATTAAACTAAGCTTGTAGATATCTGGACCATTTATTAATTACAACTTGGTAAATTAGGCTACCATTTAAATGTGCTGTCTTGGTGCTGGTTTATGGAGTTTGCAGTCACTGATGTTAAGTTTATAATCAAGTATCTTGTTGATTAATTAATTGCTATGTGACCTGTAGGAAAGTGCATATTACTGCTGTATTATTTTACGTTTTTACTGTAACTACTAAGTCAGATGCAAATTAGAAAGTTGGTGAGTTTCGGATATAGAACTGTTCCCAACTGAAGTTTGAATTCAGGTTCTAGTGTTCTGAGATTGGTTATTCATACAGTACATTCATTTAGACTTGTAGAGTTAAGAGATTTATTCTCTGATTCACAGTTAGCATAGACAGTTTGGAAATTGATAAGATATATTATTTAAACCTACCATCTTTTCTCAGTTGAAATAAACCAAGTATTTTTTATCATTATTATTTAATGTTTGAAGCAATTGTATAAGGTAAACTACTGTAAAAGGAGCCCAGATGCAGAAATGCATTCTGTACATTATGTTTATTACACTATCATTCATTGCCATGATTTATAGGCATGAATTGCAGTAATGAATAATGGAACACAGAAGACTGCCAGTGTCTATGAATGCATCAGCACAGGGAGAACTATTACCTTACTAAGTAGTTAATACATAGATTACACCTTAGTAAATAACTTATCCCTTTGGTGTTGAGCTCTACCATCATGCCTAAATATGATATGACACAGCTGGAGAGAGCACAGAAGTTCTTCACCAAGAGGATCCATGGCCTTAAACATCTACCCTACACAGATAGGCTAAAGGCCCTGTCCCTCTACTCAGTCTCTTACACACTCCTCAGAGGTGACCTCCGTCTGGCATAAAAAGCAGTCTCAGACCCCGCCTTGATGGGACTGCTGCACATCCATAAGTCATATTTGTAAGTCAACCTTCACTCGAAAAACCCACATGAGTGATCTCAATCTGGTCTGTAACATCAATAGGACTTGGTGGCAGGACAGATTTGTGTCACATAGACTCCCCCTTCTGTGGAATATACTCCCCACTGCACGTCAAGCAGAGTACCTCATTAACCCTTTTTAAGCACAACCAGGATAAGTGGATGGGGAACAGAAAATACATCCCTGGGATTACACCTGTGTCCCTGCTGGACAGGGGTATAGGGTGCTGACTTGTCAGAACATGGGCTAAATTCTTAGCTAGGCTTGTAAGGGCCTCAGGGCCAATAGCCTAGTAACTTCTCATGATCCTATGATAATTGAATACATTTTATTCATTGGGCATAATGGAAGAGACAGGGGCATTACTATATTATTTCATGGAAGGGGTCTGGTTCAATAGGAGCACCCATTAGTTAGAGGTTTGTGGAATCACTGTGTGGAGGCAAGGAAGGAAGTGGCTTTGGTAGCAGGGTTGCTGGCACCATGGAGAACGCTGTTGCTGGTAAGGATTTCCCCTACTGTGCAGAGAAGTTTGTCTTTTCTTTTCTAATTCATCACTAATATGTTCACCAGTTGTAATACTTAAGCAATACATCAACATAGAAGGGGTTCTGATGTGATTACAAGCTCTACAGGTATGCATTTGTAATCCTGGGGGTGGAGGGTCATTTGCATACATACTCTGTATATGATGCATTATTACTACACAGTAGGATAGGATTGTATACAGGGCCATCTGTATGTATACAGATGTATACATCTCATGTATACATGACCATCCTACCAAGAACATCAGTATACTTAGTCTTACAGTTTCTATTGATCATTACTAAACTCCTCTTTTATTTCCCCACACCTCCTTCTGCTTTCTCTTTTAACCTGTACCCAGCCACAAATGTACCTATGCTCTCAGCATCAATCCTACCATATCATCTGTGATCTACTTCCTCTATGAATCCTTTTTGTGCTCCTGTTTGCATATTTCCCTTTAAGACAGATAACTAGTCACTAGAAAATTACTTTGCCTATCTCAGCTGAATGAAACTCCAAAATAACTAAAGTACAAATATCATAGCTCAGAAGGATATGTGTTTTGAAGTGAATAAACCCTCATACCCGACATATCCCCTTAATTAATGTGTCCCTACTCCACCATTGCACAACAGTGAGAAAGGGAAAGTGGTCTCATGCAATGAATGCTATCGATCTATCACAAAAAAGTGCATGACGTCTGATGGACTAGTTCCAAGGAAACAGTACAACCACATATTTTTATGTATGCATTACACATAACGTGTTTAATCTGTCTGAGCATAATCGGTGCATTCTTTGTTAAATTGTCTGTTTATTGCTTTTTACAAACTCCACTATATATATAAATATATATATATATATATATATATATATATATATATATATATATATATATATATATATATATATATATATATATATATATATATATATATATATATATATATATATATATACACACGTGTATACCAAATATAAGTTGCAAACTTTTTTTACCAATTTGGCTATATGTTTCCCTTTTATTTCCTTTCATTTTTGCCTATTATGTTTCTATACTGTTGGTTTTTCTCACTTCATTACTTCTCGCACAATGTAATCTGAGTAATAAAAAATAAATAAATTTAAATAAATATGTCAGTAAAATAAAATAAATATGCAAAACAGGTGTCCACTGAAAATAAACCACAACGCATTTAGTAACACTGTATAATCGGAAATAAATAAGTGAATTAAATAAATGAATGAATGAATCAATGAATAAATCAGAACATTTCTTCCTTACTGACCCTATAAATAAAACCTATAGAGCATGACATTTATTATCAGCAGTATTCATACATCTGAACTAGGCACTGTCTTCATAGCTCAGTCTCATTTTCCCGAAGTTGCACAGTATTTTATTGTGTAGCTTTCTTTCTTTCTTATTTGTACAAAATACATTTTTTCTAAAGTGCATGTGGCCACACATACCACCCACAAAGAATTGAATTCCCCATAAAATTAATTAGTATAGTTTTCCCCAATGTCAACATATTCAAAGTGGTCATCAGACGGGGTCTATATTATAACATCGAAGTTCTCTAACATCGAATGTTATAATATCGAACCCGTAATGTCGAACACTGAAAACAGTGAAGGTGCAGGACATTGAATTCATTCCCAGGGAAAGAATTCGGTGGGCCGTTGCTGTGGCTTTGCTGTTTTCAGCATTCGATATGTTGGAGCATTACGGGTCAGGTTCAGGTAAGTGTGTGATTGTGTGTAGGTTAGGGTTAGAGGGCGGTTTGGGTGAATTAGGGTTAGGGTGCGGGCCAGGTAAGTGTGCGATTGTGTGTAGGTTAGGGTTAGGGGCTGGGTTAGGTGAGTTAGGGTTAGGGCGCGGATGAGCTGAGTGTGCAATAGTGACGGACCTTAGGGTTAGGGTTGGGTTAAGGTAAGTGGATAGCTAGTACTGTATGTAAAGTTTAGTTTAAGTGTAGAATTTTAAGTGTATGTGTGTGGATGGCTGTTTTTTGTATGTGTTTGTGCTGTGTATATGTTTCTCGGAATAGCAAATTTTTTCCCTGGGAAAAAATTTTCTATTCTGACTGTTCGATGTTTTCACACCGGTGTTTAGGGTTCAATATAATAACATTCGATGTTAGAGAACTTCGATGTTGTGATATAGACCCCATCAGACGATGGTGCAGATTCAATAAACCCTACATGAGTCGCTAAAACTGTGTGCTTATCATGGACTGTCACACTACATGCCACGTAGAACCGCACAAACACAGTAAACATCGTGGCATGCTAATAAAGCACAAGCAGCTGAACTGTATGCTAATCAGCCAATCCAAGATGGATGACCTATTCAACAAACTATAAAACAAACGTGTAGACTTACAGCTGGTTTTCCCTGTGAATTCCAACACCTATTAGAATACAGCCACAGAAACAAGGCTACACAGAAACCATTATACTAGGTGACTTCAATATTGATTGAACCTCACTTAACTCACCACACCCCTCAAATCATATTAACCTTTATGGCTTCTCACAGCTTATACAAATCCCTACTAGGGTAGGCAAAACCTCAAAAAAAGAAGCAGTACTAGACTGGATTCTCAGCAGTCACCCATCTTCCACTCATAATTCTGGTGCACTACCTGACACTCTAAGTGACCACCTTCCAATCTTCATCATCAGAGACCAAACTAAACTCAGTAGAACTATCTCTCTTAAATACATCAGATACTCTAAAAACTTCAGGGCTGATTACCATAATGCAGCCCTTAAACACTCTAACTGGTCTCCCATTTTAACATTTCTTTTAGATGAAGCAGTTGAGTATTTCACCACTATCTTCTTAGGCATTCTCAACCAACTTGCCCCACCAAAACAGATCTGCACTAAAACCATCTATGCCCCATGGCTTACCAAGAGCACTACAACTTATGAAGCAAAGGGACAAAGCATGGGACACCTGGCGCAAAAACAAAACTAATCCTAATAGGCAAACATTCTTACAACTGAGAAACGCTGTAAAAAAACAAATCAGACTAGGCAGACAAAAATACTACAGTGAAATTCCAACTAAGCACAATACCAGCCCACAAAATTTCTGGGCCACTATAGACAGTATTGTCCTACCAGGTAAATCACCAACTCCCCATTCAAACATAGACACCACCTCTATCAACACAGCCACCCAATTCAATGAGTTTTTTCTATACTAAAGCTGTCAACAGACCCACCATCTTTAACCCCCACTATACTATATAAACCATAAAATAATGGCAACTACTTCACCCTTCAACCTGTACCAACTTACACCATCTACAAACTTCCTGCCAAATTCCTACAAATACCCACCAAAGGCATTTCCTACCCAATCTATATAATCATTAACAGATCAATCTCAGAACAAAAGGTGCCCCTTCTCTGGAATTATATTTGTTATACATGTGCACATACATATAGTGGAGTTTGTAAAAAGCAATAAGCAGACAATTTAACAAAGAATGCACCTATTATGTTCAGACAGATTAAACACATTATGTGTAATGCTTACATAGGGACACATTAATCAAGGGGATATGTTAGGTATGGGGGTTTATTCACTTCAAAACACATATCCTTCTGATCTATGATATTTGTAGCTTTAGTTATTTTTGAGTTTCATTCTGCTGAGATAGGCAAAGTTATACAAGACCTGATTACCCTCTACTCCAATAACTGAGAACTTAGATCCACTAACAAGGCACTAATCGCAATCTCCAAAAGCCATTGCAGCTCTGATGACTCCCTGTATTCTAGCAACATTGGCAAGATTTGGAATTCCATACCAATACAAATCAGGGTACAACCTAACAAAACTATCTTCAAACAACAACTTATTTCCCTCCTAAATAACTCCTGGACATGAATGGGCCTAGCACCAAGCTGACATATTCTAACACCTTTCCCCTACCCACTATCCAACTTCTTCTTTAAAATACACACAGATGCACTATATATTATCACATGTTACTTACCAACTCACTGCCACCTATACTCAATAACTCTCCCCTAGACTAAGTTGAAAAGCTTTCCCTTAAAATGTCAATGAGCCTCATATGAACCTATCTATATTCTCCTCCTTTGAAAAACTGGCTAGTACTTTAAATTTTTCCTTTCTTCTGTTATCTTCAATACATCTTCAATATTATCTGGCAAGTAGATTTTTAGTTTTTCCTTTCTTGTCTTATCTTCAATACATCTTCAAGATTATCTCTACTAAACATACTGTATGAACAACAATCATATGTTACTACCTGCTATACTTTTAATTTTCTGTTTAAACCACTATGCTTATGTAAATATCTTATGCAATTGTATGTTATTATCTGCTATATTTTATAACTATATGTCTAAACCACAATGCTCATGTAAATATCTTATGTATAGCATGTTAGCAATTGTTCTGGAGCTTTTCTCCCCGGGCTTCCGCTGAAAATGGACAGCTCTGTCCAGTTGGACCTCCCCAGTAAACAAATGTAAAATAGATAAATAAATAAATGTTAGGGGCTGCTGTTGCTCTTATTCATGTGTATGTGCAGCAGACACATGTCTATGCTGCTGCTCCTGCTAATAGACCACAAGAAGGCAAAGAGATTTTAGACCCCATTTAACTTTTCATAAAATGCGTGAGGTGGGAATTATAGAGCACTACAGAGTGGACAGAGACACACTACAGGAATTCTGCAAAGTGTGTTGTTCTCATCTGAGAACAAGGGCAAACCAAGTGGAGCTGGTACCAGTGGAGACTAAGGTATTTGTAGCACTTAGAACATTAGCTACAGGAACCTTCCAGAGACCAACAGGGGACATGTTGGGGGTGTCACAGGCATCAGCATCCAGGATCCTCCATCAATTCCTGAATGTTATGCTGCAACATGGCAGTGAGTTCATATATTTTCCCCATACAGCTGAGGACAGAGACAGAACTAGGCAGGAGTTCTACCCTGCAGCACACTACTCTGAAGTCCTAAGTGCCTTAGACTGTACACATATGGAAAACAAAGCACCACCTGGGGAACAGGGAAGGGTGTACATAAATAGAAAGGCCTACCATTCTCTTAACTGCCAGGTCATGTGTAACTCTAAAGCAATAATCCTGAATGTATGTGCTGGCAACCCAGGCAGTTACCATGACTCGCATATCTGGCACAATTGTCAACTATATAGGTTCATAGATCCCTTGTGAGACTCAAGAACTGCACTTTGTGTTTGTAAGGTAAACACCTTAACCATTAGGCCAGCCTCTCAATCCAAAATGAGATGCTTACTAGGGGGTATCCCACGGGGTCATTTACTGAGGGATGCAGGTTAGACACTATAACCATGGCTGATGGCTCCCATCAGAAATGCAACCATATCTCTCAACAGTCCAGATTTTTGCAGAATGTCCAGATTTTTGCCTCATATTTTTGGTCTGTTGCTCATAAAAACTATGGTTTTCTGGAAAATCACTGGGATGATCAGAAGATTGAAATCAGTAAATAATGGCATTGAGTTTCAGATTTTATATTCTTCAGAAAAACACATGCTAAGACAAATCCTGTTATTCTATCAACTTTCTCTTCAAAAGGAACCTTGATGATTGGATGGGAGATAGGAAATTCACCCCAGGGATCACGTCAGTCACCCTGCTAGACAGGGGTCCAGGGAAGTAAATACTGTGGGAAGAAATAGCCAGGGAATTGTTATGGCCGATAGCCTAATACCAACCTGTGAACCTATGAACCTATTTAAAATCTGTCTCTATTTTTGGGCCTTTGTTCCCTCTTTATATCAGGCTTTGTCCAAATTTCTTCCACTAAGAGGTTGAGAAGTATGATGCACACACACCAGCTGAAGAACACTATAATGATTCACACACTCAAACAAGAAGTATCATAGAGCATGTGTTTGGGCTGCTAAAGTCATGGTTCTGGTGCCTAGATACATCTGGAGGAGCCCTGCAGTACAATCCCCATAGATGTGCTGAAATATTAACCAACTGTGCCATGCTCAACAACATTATCCTGAGAAAACAGCTTCATCAGTAACTGCAAGGGGAAGGGCCAGACATTCCACCACCACTGGCAAGGTCACCACAGCCATACACAGATGAGTAGTAAGAGAGGGAAACAGCAGCTGCTATGGGTGTAGGCAGATGTAGACATGCACAGTATGGCCTTGTACTGGGCAAGAGGCAATAGACAGCACACATGCTTGTCACTTAAGGGGTTAAAACCTTCATCCTACACACATACATACAGTAACATTGATGCCAGGCAACACTCGCAACCTTTACTTGCACATGTTATAGCAGTGTACTGCTAGCATCAGACAGAGTCGGCCCTTAACTAAAACTCTTGCAACTGCTGGATTTTCAAGGTAAGTGTTGAGCCTGGAATAGAAAAATAAAGACTTACATATCCCTGAATCCAAAAGATAGAAAACAAGGATATGGCACAGTTATCATCATTTGTACAGGATGTTGCGTGAGTGTGTGGTGTGTAGGGGGCAGGAGGCCGAGTCTGATACAAAAGTAGTGACAGCATGTTAGTAAGTAAGAGAAACAGGTAGACATTTGGATAAAGTATCAAACGGCCACTGAAATAGAATGAGCTTTAAGCCTCACCACTGACCCATGTAACTATTATGTGTGTGTGTGTGTCTGTATAGTTACTCAAGGTGAATTGCTGTGTAAGTATCTGCAAGAACTTTGCCAAGCAATATGGTAGCTCTACGTCCTGTTATGTCAGACAGTTAAGCCATGCATGGTGGTGGTGAAAGTTCAGAGAACTGGCTCTGTCAGGAGTTGCACTGACATGTCCACACTCATGGTCAGATGAACTGCTGTTAACCGAATGTGACTGTTTGCTGGATGAGATCTCCTCACAAGTATGCCCAGGACCAGACCCGATGGCCTGCCACATCTTGGTGTGAACTCCTCAATCACTGTCGATGCAGTGGAAGTAGTGCCATTACAGTACCGTGAATGGGCACAGCCATGTTGGCTAACATCAAATGGATTACCTCCCCTTCCCAACAGAGGTTCCTTCAGATACAGCATTTCCAACATATCGTTAATCTGATCCATTGAATTGGCAACATGGTGGAGGCAGTCACACATTTTAGCTTGTGCCACATCAACAATCCTAAGCATTTCCTCATAGGCCCTATTGGAATGTGTCTGCACCTCCATGGTGGCCCTAAACAGACATTGAGTGACACAGAAAGACACACCAGGATCAAGTGTAGGATGGACAGTAGACCTCCTCTGAGTATCCCTAACAAACCTCCTGCATGGAACCTCACCTACACCTTGGCTATGGCCAGAGTCAATTGGCACTGAAGCTGCAGTAACAATGCTACCCTGATCAAGTGTCTCACCCGAGACTTGTCCAATATCTGAGGGCTCACTGGAATGGTTTTGCATATGCCACCTGCTGTGTCCGATGGAATTACAGAGGATGGTTGAATATCAACCTCAGTATCAAATTCAACTTCTGCACCCCCTAACTATACCTATGTTTGACCACCTTCATCATCAGAGTCTGCTGATACTCTGACATCAGGTGGCAAGAGACTGACACTTTCCCTGTCAGAATCATCTGTGATAATAAGCAATAAACACAGGAAAGAAACTAATAGCTATACTGCTACAGTTTGATAAATGCTAACAAACTAATACTGGTAATGCTATCACAGATGGTACAGCAATACACATGCATTACTGACACCCAACTCACACATACGGATAAATGAATATTTCTGTGAAATGCTCATCAGCACTGAAATAAAAATGGCTGGCTTACCACTTGCAGATGACTCTACAATTACTAGACAGGATGGTCCTGGAAGAAGTTAAGTAAAATGTAAGGACAGCATCACCACAATAACAATAACACAGGGGAAAAAGTGGCCTTTACATGTCCATTAACAATACATTTAACTGAAATTTGGATGACACATCCACCCCAAACCCATGTGTAATGAATCAGCATGTGTTGTTAACTGTATCAGTCTATAACTAGTCCTGCCCCCAACACATTTTCAAACCAGTTTTATTACTTTCAATATTTTACTATAAAATAAGTATTTAAAAATTGACATGTGTAAGCCTACCTGGAAGCTCCTCCAGGGGCATACTTGTCTTCCCTGAAAAAACAGGACCAATATCAATCATATGTTGCTCTGCACTTTCCACTAAGCTCCCTAGATCCTTGACAGTATACAGAAACTCTTCATTTGATATCAGTGGTGGCTGTGTAGCAGGCCGCTGACTGTAGCCAGCTGTCCATGGGCCACTGCAGCTGCTCTCCTCCAGGCTATTGAAATCATGTCAGTGGCCCAATGACACACCCGATCATTTGTCCTGCTGTGGCCCCAACAGCATTCATGCCCTTCAGTATCTGGTTCCAAATTTGCATTCTTCCAGACATATCCCCACATTCTCTCTCAAGCAGAAAGGCACCATGTTGCCAAAATGCTTGGGCAATCATGTCATTTTCTGAGTCACTGAAGTGGGGTTTGTGGAGATTGGGATAGTTGGGTGTCCTAGTTCTAGATGATATAAAACACAAAAGAATGATACCACACATAAATATCACAGAAATAAAAGTTGTGCTTAGATATAACACGTACTATTAGTTTTTCAAAATTACCCACTGAAGAAACAGAAAAGTTGCAGTTATTCAAATATAAAAAAGGATTATGTGGTTGTAACATATCAGAGTCACACGCAAACCAAGGTTTAATCCAAAACAAGGAGTAAGAATAACAAAGCAAACCTCTTAAAAACATTTTGGTTGTACCAACACAGAAATGGAACTTGGCTCCCCCATCCCCAAAACAGCAGGAAAATGACATTTTTGTACAAAAGAGAGGAATACAACATCAGTGGATTGTTATAAGTGTTACCATATTGTCACAAAAACATATATACACATTTACCACAGAACATTCATTTTTATGCAATTGCCAGTCATGTCTACCTGTGCCCAGCATTCCCCTAGTGGTGTCTATGGGGCATACCAGAAAGCTAACACCCCTGTATTAATAACAATATAGGACATTTACATTTCACTGAATTAACACTGGAAGAGTGTAAAGATAAACAATTGTAATATTAACACTTGTGATGAAAGTTAATAAGGGTGCATAACTGAGAAAGTAAAATGCCCTGACAAAAATGCCTATGCCATCAGTAAACGTCTAAGAAGTGCATACAGATAAAAGTATCATTTGTTA
>NC_056731.1:1505545076-1505722576 GCF_019279795.1 Protopterus annectens | reverse complement strand
GGGCAGCTCTAGCCATGTGAGTTATTTTGGTGCTAGGCAATGGTGTGATCTATAAGTAGAATCTGTGGCAAACTTTGCAATTTTATTGTAGCAGGTGTCAGGTTTGCTCAACTCTGATTTCTTTAGGTTTGTGAGTATGAGAGATGCATCTACGAAGGGTAGAGACAAGGTGAGTTCTGGCAATGATTGTTTTTGTGTTGTTTGTTAGAAATTTTTTCTATATATAGAAAACCAATTTTTTGTGTACTAGTCTATGTAAATGTCAAATTTCATGTTGCTGTCTATGATTACACCAATGGGTTTGGCATGGGATACTGGAGGAATGATTGCAATATTTGTTGATGAAATACTAAAGGATGGGGTGGTCAGTGGCTCTTGTTGATTGAAAAAAGCATGAGATTAGTCTTATTGAGGTTAAGAATGAGCTGAGCATTGGTTAGCCAAGATGCTACTGCAGAGAAGGATTGCTGGGTTGTAAATCGGAGTTGTTGAATTGTGGGAGCAGCACAGATTAGAGCTGAGTCACCCACATACTGGACAAGGGATGCATGTGGGGTAGAGGTATGACGATTGTTAGTAAATAGGGTGAAGAGGAGAGGACCCAGATTAGAACCCTGTGGAACTGTCTGAGTGACTGACTGAAGAGGAGATAGATTTTGTTGCCATTTTATAGCTTGCTGTAGTCCAGCTAGGTAATCCTGGAACCATGCTATTGCAGAGTGGCTGAATTTAAAATCTGAAAGAGCTGTTATGTGTTAAGGTATCAAAAGCTTCGAATAGTTCGAGAAAGATAAAGGATATTAGTTGGCCATCATTTATGTGCTGATTAGTGGTGTTGGTAGAGGACACCAGTGCAGTTGTAGTGTTATGTTTAGGTCAGAACCCATGCTGAGTGTTAGGTAGAAGATTGTTAGTTACGAGATAGTTTAATTGTTGAGAGTGAATGTATCTCTCTAAAATTTTGGATAATGGTGATAAGATTGCTATAGGAAAGTAGATGGATAGTTCTGTTGAGGCACCACCTTTATGTAATGAGATGATATGTGATATTTTACAAATTATTGGCACTTTTTGTTTGGAGACTGATTGATTATTAAGGATGGATACAAGGTAGAAGATGGCTTCAGCAGAGATTTTGAGATACTCTGCAGGTAATTGATCAACTGCTAAGGCTGGTGGTTTAAGCTTTTTTAGATATATTTTTTATAAAATCTGTAGGAACGGGTTGGAAGGAAAAGGTATTACTATCCTGATTTGATGTTAAGTGGCGTGTTGGAGGTGTAGAGCAATTGTTATTTGTAAGGTCTAAGACTGTTTCTGTGAAATATTAGTTAAATTGTATTTCAATGTTGTCGTCAGTATTGTTGGTTGATGGGGAAGGTAAACTAGATTGCCCTGGTTGTAAGATTTGTTTTTATTGCTGACCAAAATTTTTGACAATTATTTTGATGTTTTGTTTGGCTAGCATGGTAATGGTTTATGTTATCTTGTCTGATTTGTTTTTTGGATTTGTTTCTTATTTTTAGATAAGACTGTTTATTTGCTGAGGTTTTGTTAGTGTGCCACATTTCCCAAGCCTTATCTCTTATTTTTAGTAGTGACCTTATTTCCTTAGTTAACCATGGTGTAAAGTTGGATTTTATTCTTATAGTCCTTGGAGGACCTAGACTGTCCAGGATGCTAAGGCAAGTGGAATTAAAAAAAAATCTATGGCTTCCTCTAGAGGGACGAATGTGAATGGGGACCAATTACAATGTTTAAGGGTAGGTATGAAGTCTTTAGGGGAAAATTTTCTTTTATTATGAATTTGGTGTAAGTATTGTGTTTCAATGGATTTGCATGATGTCTGAGTAGATAGGTTGGTTGAAAGTCGCTAAGGATATCAGGGAGTTGACCAGAATGTAAAGAGAGAATTGGTCTATTAGTTATACCAGATGCATGTGTGATACTTGTTCCAGTGATGCACACAGTACATACATTGCTGATTGACAACATTGATAGCATGGGTTACATTTGTGACAGTGTGGATTGTGCCTTATATATGCCTTGCACACCTGTCATCTAGCCTGTATTGATCATAATCTCACATAAAGGTATAACACTGTCCATCCTAACACCTCCAGCAGATGTTACAGTGTCAGGATGGTGTGCTTGATTCCTCTCATAGATTGCTGAAAACACGTAATTGTTCTATAAGTGTTTCAGGCGAAAGGAACTAGACTCGCTCAAAATCATATATGTTATGTCACAGACATTGGATTATTGTTGGAATTATTCTGATATTGTCCATGATTATGCATGCTTCTGTTTACTGATGTCCATGAGCCTGTAATGATGTGTCCCACTTGGTGGAGACCTCTGATGACATTACAGTCATATTCAGGCAACTAATTTTGCATAGCTTCACAATATGCACCTAACCCTTATTGTATATAACATCCCTGATATATGTCCTCTCCATTGCTCATGTCAGGATGCTTAAGTCACAAAGAAATCTTCTTCACTGTTATATCACCTTATATGACAGTCACATAATATACATTCAATGTGCAGTCCTTACTGTATTATGTTGATATGTGATTAGAGTTCCTGCTCCAACTGTCTTCACTTGACATGCCCTCATATGCTGTACATTAAATCTTTTACATGTTGTCTTTCTCTGTGTTCATTCCTACAATTCATCTGTGCATCCTATTCAATACGCACACTTCCCCTGACTTTTTATTTTTAATGGCAGTCTATGTACCATTATGGATCATTTACACAACTTTTCTTCAGTATGCCTGACACAGATTGCCACAGTATTCTGCACTGTATACACTTTCATATAATGTACTGGAACTATATACATTGCCTTATTCATAACACTGATAATCTTTGTAGTATACCACACAAACATGCTGACCTAGTTTGCCCGTAGGTAAACAGGTTTACATTTCTGCTGCTGTCTGTGTTGCTTTACATGCTTGTTGCTTCTGTGCTGGCAACAGTGTTGTGAGCCATAAAACCACACTTGTTTATGTTTAAACATGGTGCATGGCATGCATATGTAACTAGCGCTGCTGCTAACCACTCAAACATGTAAAGTCCGCATAGGCTTCCCACTAAGCCTACATGGAGTTTATGGAATACCCAAGCATGTTTATCTACATGAGTCACAACTTAGACTTTTAAATGCACACGTTTTGCATTCAAAAAAGCCAATTCCAATGAATAAAAATGGCTTAATAACTGTAGGTCTGGAATAAATAAAACTTGAGAATTCTGCTAGTATTTCACTATAATTTCTAATGCTTAGCAATGCAGATCTTTGTGCCACTATTTTGGAAGCATTTCTAAAGGTTAACAAAATATCTATGTTTTTCTCTTACAACATTGGAGGACTATTTTTGAAATGTACTGTGTAAACTAAAAAGACCTATGATTTAGAGAAATGTTATTTTAGTATATAACTGAGACTGTTTTAATTATTATTTACTATTTCATTAACATAATCAGTACTAGATAAAAATTGCCTTAAAGTCACATTGCATATTTATTTTACTTATTTATCATGTGTTAACTAGGATAAAGCACTGATCAAGGTAGACACTTTTCTAGCTCAGCCTAGGGGTAACAAAGTAGTAATAAGAAAAGTAGTGATATACAGTACAGAAGAAAAACACAAATTAAGTTCCATTTTGAAAAAAAATCACAATAGTTTACTTGAAGTCTAGATAATGAAAATATTTGCATAGATTAATACAGAGCACTAAGCAATGGACCAGTATGAAGTTATATGCAATTATATGTACAGATGTCATTTTTTAATTACTTAAGGTTAGAGTGTCATAATAGGAGGGCTTAGGTTGTTGGTGGTAGATAAGGCAGAACATGGTAGGAAGTAAAGTATAAGTAGTAGGGTGGAAAACATTTCAGGAAGTGATGCATAGTGGAATGGTATGAATGTGTTAAGGATAGTGCAGGATGGAGAGAGGATAGGGTGGGAAGCCTATTGATAAAATAAATTCTCATATTTTTTTTTTCATTTTCTTGCCTAGTCAAACTTCCTGACCATATGCTTAATAAGAGTAACCCTGCTGAGTCATTCCCTCTCTGGCTGAGAGTTGATTACAGAAAAGCTGTTGCCCAGACATCCACGGGGGGGGGGGGATTTTTTAAATGTCTATTATTGCCATATTGCATATTGCTTGTAGAAATTGAAGGATTTAACATGCACTAGGCCTTAGTATATCAACCATTTCCATAAGTCATGTAAACCTTGGAAAGATTCTGCCCTCTTCCAGGCAAGCACCTTCTTGTGATCTCTGGCAATATATTATTGCACTGTGTGTTAAACCCTCTGGAAGGTTAGCAGCACTGCATCTAAACACTCTGAAAGGTTAGCACTATGTGTGAACTCCCTGAAAGTATAGCACCACTGCGTTTAAACTCTCTGAAATTATAGCACCACTGTGTGTAAACCCTCTGAAAGTATAGCACCCCTCCATGTAAACCTTCTGAAAGAATAGCACCCCTGCATGTAAACCTTCTGAAAGTATAGCACCACTGTGTGTAAACCCTCTGAAAAGATAACAGCCCTGTGTATAAATCCTCTGAAAGATAGCAGCACTGTGTGTGAACCATCTGAAAGGATAGCAACACTGTGTGTAAACCCTCTGAAAGGTTAGCAGCACTGTGTGTAAACCCTCTGAAAGGTTAGCAGCACTGTGTGTTAAACCCTCTAAAGGGATAGCACCAGTGTGTGTAAACTCTCTGAAAGGATAGCACCACTGTGTGTAAACTCTCTGATAGTATAGCAGCACTGTGTGTAAAGCCTCTGAAAGATATCAGCAATGTGTGTGAACTCTCTGAAAGAGCAGGCAGGGCCACAGCACTCTGTACACTGATTTTCTATTTTGCAGAAAAAATACTAATAAAGTTTGATTTTGTACACTATGTATTTCGAGAAGACATGGTATTTTCATGGAACTTGGCATTTTAAGCCAGGACACCTATTTACCCCCATTTGTATATTTACTGCTTACAAAACTGCAAGCTTACTTTACTGAATATTTGTACACAGAACTGACTTTTCTTAATTTAATACGCACAAATATATACATATGTATATGTGTGTGTATGTGTGTACTTACCTGAAACTTAAAATGAAATCACAGTAAATATTAGAAATTCCACTTAAAATCATATATATAATTAGTAGATTTTATCTCATAAAAATGGAATTTCATTTTTTTATAGCCATAAATCAATGTCCTTGCTTAGCCCTCCCCCTACCCAAACCAGCTTCTCTAATGCACATGCAGATGTTTGAACCTGGGTTACATGTGCTATATTTGGGGCTTTATCCATTTATGCAATATTGTTAGCCACTGTCAACATTTTTTAATAATGTATAACATTATTTAATTCATTTACAAGATTTGCTATACGTGGAGTGTTTCTTCCCACTTACTTACTCCTGTGAATATTTATTTTCATGAGTTAAGCATGACAGATTTTCTTACACAAAACTGTACTTGTATAGATAGCTTCCTAATGAAATGCAGAAGCCACCTGGTTTCTGTTGTTATAGATGATCTATTCAGAATGAATAAGTTCATTACTACATTTAAAAATAAAAATCAAAAATGAATAGCATACAGCTGCACTGCACTGATGCATTGTAGCAGTTAGTATCTGGTTCTGCATTGCAGTGATACATTTTAGCAGTTAGTATCTGACGCTTATAGTCATTGTCTAATTGTTTGGCCCTCAGAGGTCTTGCTGATTACCCTCCCTTCTTCTGCAATCTGTTTTTTGAGCTGGTACTTTTGTTATGCTACCACTGCTTCTGTACTAAAAATTATAAAAGTTTCTGTATTTTTTTCTTCCAGATATTTTGTTGATGTGCTTGTCACAGTGTCTTGAACGTTGTATGATTCCACGTATGTCATGAAAGTCTTTTCCTACAAATTATTTCAGTATCATTGTATCAGTGCTGTGCCAACTGCCAGCTGCTAGATGATGCATGCTTTTGTCACCTTCTTTGTCAGGGTTTCTTGATTACTGCACATAGTCCGTTATGGTGGCATATAAAGGATTGATAACTTTTTGAATTTGGGCAAAACATGACATAATCATGTGATGAACTCCCACATTTGCATAATTTTTCTCCATTGCAGTTCATGTATCCTTGGCACATGGCAATTGCTGGGCTCATTTCTGTTTCCAGTGACATGCACATCAGATCTACTGACTGTGTGGTCTTCTCTACAGTTGACTGAAATTAAATTTCCTGAGCTTCCTTACCCCACAAAATAAAACATCAAAAGATAGAATACTGAACCATATTTGCCCTAAGAAATCATTATCAGTGTGATTTGTATGTTTACACCAACAAAGATTCACTTTCTTTGGGAGATTCCTTGCTTCCTCATGCTGGTGTGACCTTGGAGTATCTCACCCCCCTTGCAAAAATGCTCAACATTAAATTTTTTGCTCTTCTGTAATTCAGACATTTTGTTGTTTCTTAATATTTTGGATCATTAGCTTTCTGGAAGTTGACAATTCTTAGTAGAACCATGTATTTTGCTTTAGTACATCTAAAATTCTTTCATTCTGCCTTGGTAATATTTAACGTCTGCATGGGTCTGTATACCCCAACCACCCTGGTAACTCAATCGTTTCACTATATTTATATATAGTATATATATATATATATATATATATATATATATATATATATATATATACATTTTAGAATGGCATTGCTATTTCAAAAACTTTATATATATTTATATTTCTTTCACCCATTTGCTTTTATACTGGTGAAATGTGTTTATAAACTGGACAAAGATGAACTTTTCCTGTGGACTGTCCTATTTATTTATTTTTCTTAATTTTTTTGCAGCTTTGAATATAACATTGTTATTTGGCACCCAGGGTTTTCCTAGCTTTCCTAACTCTTGATCATCCTGTAAAGAATATCTGACTGCTGCTTTGGCCATTTTAATTGGGAATCTTTTTTTGACAGTGTCAGTTCATTACTGTACCATAAGATAAATATATTCTCAGTTTATGCTTCATCTGCTTTTAATGATCTCTGACATGCTGTTTTGGTCAAATGCTCCCAAATGCTTGCATTAATTTATTATAAATGATATTAAAGGCCTTCATAACCTGTAAAAAGTGAACTGTTATATGAGACAGAAAGATTTTATTTATTTATTTATGTGATTGTTTTCTTGTTTATTTATTTACTTTACTGAATGTTAGACCATTATTTCAGTGTTAACACTAGCACTTGATAAATGCAGCTTTTAAACTCTTGGCTATTTTGTTGCCATTGTTTCTAATATATTTTCAGCTTTGGATGGCTTCTAGTTTTGAAAGGCACTTTTTGCTCTGATCCTATCCCTTTCTTTCCATAAGAATCCATCTCTGTTAACAAGTCATGTTGTTGAATGAGGCTCCATAGGAAGCAAAGAGGAAGACTGTTGCAGAGGCATTCAGTAGTGATGCTCCCCGAGTAACCTATGCAGATACCTTTTGGGATAATAGCTTCCCATCTTGTGTTGGAGTTATATGATTTGTCTACATATGATTCTAGGGGATCATGTTATTTCTCAAGGGTGGATAACTAGGACCTATTATTTCACAGTCCCTTATATGGTGCTCTAATGTGATGTCTCTCCACACACACAAAAAAAAAAGGTTTCATTGCTTACCTACTGTGTGGTATCAGGCATATATCTGTCACAAAGTCATAGCTAAAGTCCAGTTTTGGACAATATCTCTCAACCCTGGTTCATCCATCTAGTCTGGTTATATATTTACCTATATATAACATTTCAGAATGTAGCACTTAGAAATCAAAGTTGACTGTGGTCCAGGTTCCTTAGAGATATGCAAGCACCTTTGAGTATATCCTCGGAACAGAAATGGAGTACAAATTTCTTCTTCTTCTTCTTCTTCTTCTTCTTCTTCTTCTTCTTCTTCTTCTTCTTCTTCTTCTTCTTCTTCTTCTTCTTTTTCTTCTTCTTCTTCACATTCATCCTGTAGTATGAGACATTAAACCAAAGTCTCATCTGCCTAAGATGGTGGTAACTCACAATAACTTAAAAGATCCCATGGCAATTTCTCTAGTATCCTGCCCAAATTTCCCTTTAGTCACTATACATATCATTTTGGGTCTCCCCTGAAAAGAGGCCATAAGACTAGAGGAACTAATCCTGTCAAGAAAGCATAGATGAGTACATAAACAAACAAACAAAAGATAGTATACGGATTGGGTTCTAGTGGGCTTACCTGTTGTCAATAGATAGACTTTTTTTCTTCTTGCAAGATTTCACAGATTTTCTCCTGTCTTCAATGTTGATTCTCCTGGAGTGGCTAGATTTGAGTGAGATTGCTCTATTCAACAATGATGAGTCTGCCTGGCTCTCCTGGAGTGGCTGGATTTGAATGACATCACCATGTTCATCAATGCTGAGTCTGTGCCTCTTGTGAAAGACATTGTATCTGTTATGTAAGGATTTGCAACTGTTCAGGTAGTTACCACCGCTATTCATAAGTACAGCCACTCACTAAACGTGATATTTCGGTATGATGTGGTCAGTTATGGAATGGAGATGGATCATGTCACTTGCTAAGAAAACCACCATGTTTTAGCCTTCAATGCTGAACTTGTTTAATGCTGAAATTTAACTATCTGTGATCTGCCTCCAGTCCTTTACCATATCCTCTCAGAATACAGAGTGGAAAATGTTGACTTATTGCCTACAATATGTAATAATACTATCACCACATATCTAAATAAATTTGCTTTTCTTCATGTATGCTTTGATTCTGTTGCTCTGTAAGTGCTGTGCACTACATGAAAATCAGTTTTATGAGTTATGAGCGGGTGTTCAGTGATATTTTCATCTTTTGAAAAGAAGTGGACTTGGGTCAAGGTACAAATGGGGTAAGCATGCAAGTCATTATTAATTTCATACTGAGTTAAATAAAGGTCTGGTAAAGATTATAGACTCATACATAGGTATAATTCTCTTGTTATCATTTCCTCTGTATATATTTTAAATTATTGCCTACCTGGTAAACTTTGCAGTCCGTGCCTTGATACAGGAAGCTCACAGCATAATTCTGTGCTGTCTTTGTCCTGAGAAAGCCACTTACAGACAGAAAAATGAAACTCTTCTCCAGAGAAAAAGTTTTGTAGCCAAATCTATAGCAAGTAAAATAACACATAAGGAGTAATTTTAAAAAGGCAGTCAGCATTGACTGTAATTCTAATAAACATACATGTGGAGCATATGATTTTTTTTTTTTTTTTTTGCCGAATGTATTACTAAAACAATGTTTATCATGGATATCACTTTTAATTTATTTGCTAATGATTGCAAAGGCATATCTTCATGACTGAGAGAATGGATAACCAACAGAAGTTAAATATTTGATTCTACTAGAATTTATATAATTTTAAAACATTTTATTTTATTTTATCCCCCCTCAACCACACACACACTATGTCTGTTGTTTATCTGACCATTCAGAACTCAGAGTTGTACAGCCATTATCCAATCAGTCATCACGAGATTTTTTTTTTGGATTGTTTTCCCTAACATCTCTTCTACGTGCTGCATACATGCTGGAATTAGGGACGTGCAGTTCATGTAAGTGACATGCTTCTCACCCTACTCTCTGGGATAAATAAATAAGAAATGCTTCTTCTCTCCTGTTCTCCCCTGACTGGTTTTCTGTTCTTGGCCTACTGCCTCATCCATGTTCTACTAAGATGAACTCAGAGCTCCATGAGGTTATACCACAAGTCAGCCTAATTTTACAATCACTTGTAAAAATCTATTTTAGTAACAGAAAGATTGTATAATGGTATATATAATATTGTTACATGCAATAGAAAGGAAACCACAAAAATTCACTACAGAGACATACCAAACCAAAAACTGCCTACAAATCAGAATTAGTAGTTACGACAGTTTTGAAAGTCACTGTAAGCCCTAATACGACAGTTTTGAAAGTCACTGTAAGCCCTAAACATACCTCTCAACTTCTTAAAGCAAGAAATCTTGAAAAGCCATAAATAAAAGTAGGGCAAAGGCACAAAAATAGGGACAATTTTTTAAATTTTGCTCTGACAAACTTAGAAAGTTGATAGAATAGTAGATTTTGCACTAACATGAATTTTCTGAAGGGTACAAAGTCTGAAATTCAAATTTCTTTCATTATTTTCTAACTTCAGTCTTTAATGACTTGCCACTAATTTGCCAGAAAACTCCAATTTTATGAAAAACAGACCAAAAATATGATGCAAAAATCTGGACAGTCTCAAAAATCTATACAGATGAGAGGTATGGCTCAGGCCCTAAAGTGCCTAAAATATGACAAATGTATGAAAAGTAAAATAACACACAATTGAATACTATCCATTTGCTGACAAAAACGAAAAAAAGTTGAGAATGATAAACAGCAGAAAACAAAGCTATGACATAAATATAGAACTCTGTTTAATAACTCCAAATGGATAACTTCCTAAAGCATTTCACTCACATACACACATGCACAGTGTCTATCTAATACAAAATAAACTTTATCTAGAAATGTTCATGCAATGTATTTTTGTCTTTCAGCACTGTCCTCATATAGATGACTTTGTTGTCACTTGTTAGTTGTTATTACTTTTTCTTTAGCAACTCGAATGAAGACAATTTAATAAACATGTAGCACATAGTGTGCATCTGTCACTGAAGTGACTAAGTATATCAATAAATTAACTGATTCTTTGGAAAGGTACATGCAATATGAGACATGCTGTAATCTTCCCGTGTTGTTTGTTAGTGCATGCAATTATTCAGGACATCTGCTGAGATTCAAAAAGGCATACTTTGATGTGGAAGCCTTATCTCAACATTCTCCCACATTGCATTAACTTTTTCTGATTTAGACACCACTCTGCCATTATAGTTTTCCCCTCATAAGGCCCCAATATGAAAACAGTCTCACATGAAGAAGCAGACTGCTAATATGGGAATCTGGAGGAGAAAAAAACAAACACTAACAAAAAAAAAAAAAAGAAAAACTAATGAATAAATGAAAAACTGGAATAGGGCTGTTACACTCTGAATTTCTCACTCAATTTTTTTTTTATTTTTCAGATATATTTGAATGAATTCCGTAGTATTTATACATAACATCTGAAATAACTATATACACTATTTACATTAGCCTGACACTATAACAGATCTTAATGTATACAGTAACTTTATTAGTATGTCCAATCCATTATCAGAGTATCTGATCAATTATTGTATAGTGTCAATCAATGATAAGACTTTTCCCCAAGGGTTGTTGAAAAATGTCTTTGGATACATTCTTAGTTTTTCAATTTTAATTTCCAATAATGCTGTAATATTCAATAGGCTGTAAAGGTCTTCCAAAGTTGGTATTGTGTTTGTATTCCATCTTCTGGTTATACACTTCCTTGAAATTGCAAGTATAGTTTATGCTAGATACATGTTTGACCTATTCAAATGAGGACCTTTGTTCATATTTAATAATACAAGAGCTTTGGTTAAATAAAATAATTAAATAAAGCTTGTAGAAAGTTATCAATAACCATTCCAAAATGGCTTAATTTTAACACAATCAAAGAAAATCTGGGTCCAATCTGCATTGTGTACTTGCTTACATCTCCAACATATTCCTTTTATGGAAGAACTAATGTTACTGATTTTGTCTGGGGTTAAGAATGCTCTGTGCAAGCATTTCCAACTAAAAACTTTCCAGTATTGTGTAAAGGATGTATGTTTTATTGATAATAAGATATTTGTTTTAATATCTTCAGTTAATTGTATTGAATGTCCTTTTGTTATATATTTCCAATATGAGGTTTTGGGTGTTGTTTTATAGTTTATCAATATTTTGTAAAATTTTGAAGAACCGTTTCCTGTGTTAAAGTCATTATATATGATTTCATATATATATATTTCATAAATTTAGGTATTTCTTTAAATTAAGAATGTATTAATTATTCTTCTTAAATCTTGCGAATATGACAGAATACTCTGCAAAGTTAGCCAGTCCTGTTGTGGAATTTTGTATGTTGCTTTTATTACTTGGATATCTAAAACTTTTAGTTCTTTGATACATTGGAGCCAACAAACAAATCCTTTCTGTTCCCAGGAATTAACAATTTCTCTATATATTTTATGTAGAGAGTTCTTTGTGACTATAAATTGTGTTAAAAGATGAAGCCAGATTTTTAAATCTATATACATATTAATAATTGTCCTAAATGAGTCAATGTAATAATTAATCATATGAGTTTTAGTGAGTTTAGTTATGGTATATTGCATAGTAAAGCATAATATGTGTCGTGGCAAATTGTTTTTATCTGTTATTTGATTTTTTTTGTAAATCAAATTCATTTATTGATATTACAGTTAATAATTCTTCCAATTTGCAGAGTAACTTGGACTTATCCAATCTGAGATTGTTTTAGATATTGATGCTTTTATATATGTTTCTGTACCAGGAAAGTTTAATCCTCTCTGTTTTCATGATCTGATATGATGTAGTTAAGCTATTTTGTTTCTTTTGGGAAACCATAAAAATTTTATTAGGCATTGCCAAGGCTATATAAAGGATCTTGGGCAGTAAAACTATTTTTATTAACTGTAGTCTATCTTCAAATGTTATGATTACTTTGTTCCATTTTTCCACAGAGATTTTAATTGTGTTGATGATATTATTGTAGTTTTTTGCATTATTATCCTTGCATTATTATCCTTGCATAACTCCATTCCTAGATATTTTAAGGTAGATTCTTGTTTCTCTATGATGTGATCTCCCTTAGTCTGCAGTTCTTTTTTTTTATTTAAAAATAAAAATTTTGATTTTCAATTATTGAAATGGAGTCCTGAAGTCATGTGAAATTAGTCAATATATCTAATTCTTCTAATGTCTCTTTTGTATTAGATAATGTTAGTAATATGGCATCAGCAAATAGCATTACTTTAGAATTGTATTGTTCATAAACATCTATTCCTTTGATTTTTATATTGTTACAGATTAAATCTGCCAATATTTTAATAGCAAAAGGAAATAGAATTGGTGACATGGGACATCCTTGTTTAGTGCCTTTTGTTATATGTATAACTTCAGAGGTAAAAGGACCTAACTTGACATATGCTAAATTATTTGTGTGTGTGTGTGTGTGTGTGTGTGTGTGTGTGTGTGTGTGTGTGTGTGTGTATATATATATATATATATATATATATATATATATATATATATATATATATATCTATATATATATATATATTCTTTAGGAGATTAACAAAGGATGCAGGAAATTCAAATACCATTAGGATTTTGAATAAATAGTCCCAATTTAGGGACTCAAAGGCTTTCTCTATATCTAAGCCAATTATGAGTGTTTCATTAGTTTCTGTATTAACATAATCTGTAAGAGAAATTATCCATTTAATATTGTCATGTGCGTGTCTATGATAAATAAATCTAGTTTGATCATTATTTATTGTTTTGGATAGTGGTATTTTCATTCTGTTAGTTAATGCTGTCATAAATATGACAGAAAATAAAACTTCCAGCTCTCCACGTTACATAAAACTTCTTTAATTTATTTAATTTAGACAGACAAGAGGTAAGCGCTTTCACGTATACTACTATACGCTTCTTCTTATAGTCATTATTTAATAATGATATAGGTCAATATGAGGTACAGAGGTTTGGGGATTTGTTTTCCTTTAGGATTGGTGTGATTGAGGAATATCTCATAGAACGTGATATTAAAGCTTGTGACTGAATTTCTAATAGGGTTTTATGGAAGAGGGATAGAATCTTTGAAGGAAAAGGTTTATATATTTCCATAATTATGCCATCTATACCTGGAGCTTTATTACTTTACCCTCTTTTAGTGTATCTGTAATTTCTTTGTAGGATATGGGTGCTTGCAGATCTAGTTTTAATTTTTCTGTTTTTTTATATTACAACATTTTTCATCTAGATTTAATTGATTGATATGCATATTTTCTTTCTGGAAATGTTCCATATAGTGATTTCTATAGGCATCAAGATATCCGAGAGATTTTTCCCTTTCTTTTCATGGAAGATACTTTTAATATTATTAACTTTTGATTGTATTTTGATTCTTGTGGATAAATTATGTGGATATTTGGGAGAAGTGGCCAGGGTATTAATTTTTTGTTTTTCTAAAGCTAAACTAGTTTTATATGTTAGAATTTCATTTTATTTATTGTTTAATACTTCTACTTTCTTTTTCATCTCCAAATGATTTAGATTTTTTTCAGCTTTTACTGACAAAAGTTTGGATTGTAGATCTAGTAATTCAGAATCCCATTCTCTGATTTTTTTTATACCACGTTAGGGTTTTACCATATATGTAAGCTTTTAATGAGTCCCATATCATTATTTTATTTATCTCTGTGGTGTGATTAATATCTAAGAAGAACTGTAATTCAGATAATAACTAGGGTTTGAACTCTTTAATTTTAGTTATATATGATGGAATTCTGAAGTTAAAGATTAATGGTGTGTACCCATTTTGAAGTTTTTGAATTGTGGTCTGAAAAGGGGCAGGGAGTGATTGAGAAATGAATGATTTGAGAGTGTAAGCCATGGGCAGCAAATATTTTATCTATTCTAGTTTGGGTACCAAATCTGTGATCTTGATGAGAAAACAACAAAGATTTACTTTCTTTAAATTTGAAAGTATCTACAAGATGAAATGATTCTACCCACTTGTTTAAAGCTTTTGATACAGCAGATGTATGCAGCAGTCTTTTATTTGTAGTTTCAGAAATATCAAATATACAGTTAAAATCTCTTCCTAATATTAACTTGCCTTTATAATTATTGGAAATGAAATCCAAGTGTTTTTTAACAGTTCCTGTTCTAATGCTTGGGAACCAGTATAGATTGGCTAGGGTCTATATTCTGTTATTATATTTAACTATTACGAATGCCATAAGGCCTTCTTTATCTTCATATGTCTAAATGATTTCTGGGTTAATCACATTTGTTTTCCATAAAATTGTTACCCCTTTTGTCTTTGTCTTATAAGTGGATTGCACCAATATCATATATTCCTTAGGATTCCATTTGTAATTGCCATTTGTTTTGAAATGAGTTTCTTGAAGGAAGACAATTTGTGCTTTGTTCAGTTTTAAATATTGCAGTAGATTTGATCTCTTGCTAAGATTGTTTAAGCCATTAGTATTTAAAGATAATAAAGTTAAATCCAACTTTGGTTATTTAGACTATACATTTTTTTTGTTTTATTGTGACTATTAAACATTTTCCTCTGATAACTGTAAAGTATATGTTTGAGCTTTTAAAGGAAATTATCAGTTTTTTACTTTGAGTGTTCACCAATAAAGTAATGTTTTTGGTCAGGCATACTAACAATGTTTTTGTGAAATAAGTTTAAATTAATAAATGTTAACAAAACTAAGATCTGTACTAGCCATGGAATGAAAATCATTCCTAATCTGATGGATAAACCTAAGTCTATCAGATTATCACTCATACCTTGATAATCCGGAACATCTGAGCTCCATAAATTGAATTATCATATGGAGAATATCTGTAATAGGAATAAGCAATATTTATATTATTTTGAACAGATATAGTACTATTGTAGATTAGACAGAATTCTAATACAATATAAGTGTCTACTTATTGTATAAGCAATTAATAAAAAAATGAAAGATAGATGACAAGCAATTCAATCATAGGAAAGTAGGATGTATCATATATAAAACCTCAGTAAAAGATTGTAGCACACAGTTATTTAACATATTCACCCTTATTGATGAAGTCTTTCAAAACGTATTACTTAATATAAATTGATGGTAATAATATTTATACCTAATGTTTATAATACAATGTATTTTACTGGATATATCAGAAGTTGTATTTCATTGTTTGCCAGCATTTAAGTAATCACTTTGTTTGTTGCTAAATTATGTAAAGCATCAAGTTTGTTTTATGTGAGCATTGATGAAAGTTAGGGCATTTTAATTATCAGTGCATCCCTCTCCCCCCCCACCCCCCATTCCCTGCACATAAGGATTTTCAGATTTTCATATCTGTCATTTCTTATTATAAAATGAGTGAAATTATAGGTTAAAAACAAAAAAATCACTTATTGTGATAAATGATTACAAATTCCCTTTCCATATTTATAAACTGTCATTTTATGGCATATACTGAAAGTTTTTAGATTTAAATGGCAACATTCTATTTTGTATAATCAGCAAAGATTAAACTGAGTGATTATTGTCAATTTAATACTATTTGTTCAGAATGTGATTGTTACATTCTCTAACATTTCTAGTTCAGGCGTCTATTGTTTCCCTTGAACAACTTTGTCAGTTTGATGTCATGTATAAAACATTAGTTACCTTGGTAGCAGCTTACGTATTATGAATGGTCAAGATGGATTCTAAAACAACAATTCAAGTTAAAGCAATTATATGACTTGTTATGGACATTTGCTTATATGAGAAAAATCATCATGCTTCCCCTTGATGTTCAATATAGTGTATGTCATTTATGACAAGTTAAAACAGTAGTGTTATTATACACAAGCCCATGTTATTCAACTGAGTGTCTATTGTCAATTTAATACTATTTGTTCAGAATATGATTGTTAAAGTCTGTGGCATTTCAAGTTCTGGCTTCTATTGTTTCTGTACTTTGTCAGTTGATGTCATGTATAAAACATTAGTTACCTTGGTAACCGCTTAAGTATTATATGGTCAAGATGGGTTACAAAAACTACAATTCAAGTTAAAGCAATTACATGACCTGTTATGCATATTTACTTATATAAGAAAATCATCATGCTTTCCCTTGATGTTCAATGTAGTGTATGTCATTTATGACAAGTTAAGACAGTAGTGTTATTATAGACAAGCCCATGTTATTAAAACCTGTCTTTAATATCTAAATTCAGCAACCTGCTTCATCTTATAGGATGATTGTATATTTTATGTCTAGATTTACTAAAATCATACATTACATAACTATTGCGTGTTTTATTTATTTATTTTTTTGTGGCTGTTGCTTAGTTATTTGAGAGACCACAAGCTGTAATGCATATTCTTATTATTAGCTCCTTCCAAACATGTTTATATAGTCCATAGACTTTAAATTATGAGATCCTTCTAGTTTCTTATTTGTTATAAGTATGTTTCCATCCTTACATACACACATATCAATACTTCAAGCATGGGCAACAATGCCCATCCAGTTTTGCCAGAATACCATTCACTAGTTCATGTGGTGTTCTTCCAGGATATTCTTAAAATATCTAAACCAATATTTGTCCTGTTCCATTTTAGCAGCCTGTTCCACACAGTGGCCACTCTGCCAGTGAACCACTCAACACACCTTCCATTGCAACAGATATTTCAACAGCAGTTCCTGGCAACCCCAAACACCCCTAGAATCAGCTATCCCCATATGCCCAACACGTCTGAGCAAGCTCACCTCCTAGACCACTGCAAAGGGTACTGCACAAGTCCAAGTGCTCTTAGTTTTTCACAATAACTCAAACTTCCACTCTTATGTAAGTCCTTAATGTGTTTGGACCAAAATACATATTAAATATAAAATTGTGCTTATTATTTATTTATTTTTTTTATCAATAAGCAACTTAATGAGCTAAACGAAGTATTGGGAGACCATCAATATATGTACATGTGGTCTAAAACAGTCCTTTTATTATATATTTTTATTTTTTTAATCAAAAACTTTATTGCTGAGAATCATCTTGGAGGCTCCTCAGAGCCTTTAAGCATTATCGTCACTCTGTCTCCGTTACAAGCAATAACACATTCTTCCAGCCTCCCACCTCTCACTCAGCAGATATATAATCAAACTATTCTCTTCCAAAATATCCCAAATCACAGTTTTAGCCACCCCCTTCCCTTGAATCCAGGCTAAAACACCAAATGTCTCTTCCTAATACACAAGCATCAGTAAACCTTGATCACAAGCCACAACCCACAGCTTCCCGGAGATGAAAATGGCAACATGCAACAGCTGCCAGACACAGCTGCATCTCTACACACCATGTCAGGCTTAATCAAACAGCACTCAAAGCTATGACACCTGCCATAATTGATATTAACTATGTTTAGACAGAATAATAATGACATTTGTACTAGCTGCCAGACATGGTTGCATCCACGCACACCATATCAGGATTGAGCAAACAGGCTTGAGGCTATGATACCTGCCATAATTGATATTAACTATGCTTAGAATAATAATGACATTTGTACTAGCTGCCAGACACAGCTGCATCCATGCACACCACATGAGGATTGATCAAACAGCACTCGTAGCTGTGATACCTGCCTTAATTGATATTAACTATATTTAGACAGAATAATGATGACATTTGTACTAAGAGCTTGCTACTATTATTTAACCAGGACATGCATGACATTTCTAAATCATACTTTAATGGAAGGAGGCATTAGTCTCCATGACAGCATTTTTTTTCAAAACACTCTACTTTTACTGCTATTATATATGATGTTAATTTTTTACATTTGAGTCAGAACACTGATGAATGGTACCTTATTGAATTAGCTAATTAATTGCTTAAATTATTATAAGTAAAATCAATGAAAAATGAACAAGATAAGTATTCAATGAGTTCAAGTAGGGGAATAGAAACTTCTATGTTTGTATTATATGTTGCTTTGTTTGGCTTATGTATAATGTAAATAGTAACCCATCTTGACCTTCCTTTGTTTGTGAAGAAGTATTGGACTCTGAAGATTTTGAATAAATTATTGCTGTTTCTCAGTTGTTTAAGAAACCCTCCTTTTTTTTAAATAAAAACAGATGACAAGTTATGTACCATATCAGTTGATAATTTGAGAGATATAGTTGTAAGAGTTAGTTTTTTTGGGACAGCTATCTTGGAGTCAATTTTTTGTTTTTTCTTTCTAGCATCAGTCCTAGGATTTGTTTCTTTTATTATTTTAAGAATAGGGGCCGTCCATTCCATTTCTTCTGGAATAGACAATATGTTGTTGTTTATGATGAATATAGTAGCTTCTTCTAAGTCATTAAAGGTTCTTATCTCATGGGCAAAAAGTATTTTTATCTTGGCTGGAAAGGCCAGCTGTGCTTTAATGTTGTTTTGTTTCAACAGTTTTATTATTGGCCAAACTTGTTCCTTTGTTCTAGTATCCTGGAAGAATAATCATTGTCAAACCTTATCAGGCTTTGATTGTATTTTAAGGGTGATTTTGTCCAAGCAGATTTTAATATTAATTCCTTGTCCAGAACTGAAAGAAATTTTATAATTATAGATCTAGGTGCAGCATTTGTTGAGTTAGAAGCAGGTTTCCTCAGTGCTCTATGCACCCTTTCAATTCCAAATGAAAGTCCCTCTTTCAAGTCTAAAAAATTCAGGAGTCCAGGTTGTTAAGAATTAATGTCTTCACCTTCAGTGTTTTCATGCAGACCAAAGATCCTTATGTTTCTCCTTTCCCTGTTTTCTGAGTCATCTATTTTGTTAAGCAGCCATGTATTCTGTTTAAGCAAAAATTATTTTTGGAATTCTTCCTCTTTGAGTCTCCCTTCAATGTCATTTAGAGAAGTCTCTATATTTGTTATTTTTGTATGGTGTTGCTGTAATAGATCCTTAAGAGTATCAGTCTGTTTTTGAGAATTTAATTTGAAGTTTTCTAAGTCATTTTTAAAGCCATCCCTCTTCAAGGAAAGTTCCTGTAAGGTAGATGTCATAAATTGCAGTTCTTTTTTGAAATCAGCATCTGGATGAAAATTCCTTGAGTTGTTCATATTCAGTGACTCAATATATCTCCAAGTTACTTGACAGGAACATTTTTGTATAGCTCCACCAAAATTGATATTTATGTAGTTTATTAGTTTATCTGTAGATTTCTGATATTTTAGACTTGAAAATAATAACATTTTCCTATATTATTATACAAGTTAATGGAGTTCTAAAAATTCACTGCTCTCAGTTGGCCATCTAGGCTCTGCTCCCCTACACTCTGAGTTTCTGTTAGCCTGGGAAACAGAAAATAATGATGTAATCTGAAATGAGTCATTTGGTACTGTGTTATCAATTTAAGGAGAGAGAGAGAATCAGAGCATTTTGCATTTGTTTTTAGAACTGACAACATCACCAGCACTGCCTTGCTCTATATGTAAGTTTATTTTAGAACTGTGTTTGCTCTTAGGTATAGATAGAAAATAGGAAGACTAGTCTAGCTGTTTTCTGTATTGATGCCAGAAATTTTCTCCTGTATTAAGTATTTCGCTGCGATCTCTGAACTCTTGACTAGCAGTTTGTAGTAAGAAGTATTGTCTTGTGTTCTTATTATTTATTATTAAATATTTTTAAACCTTTCGACTGTTGCTGTTTTATGTTGAGATAATTTAAGCTCTAGAGTACATTGCATGTATATAGTGATACTGTCCAAGCAACCCCAAATAAGCCTTGCTGTTTAATAAACTACCATTTGGATAATAATTTTGCACAGTAATAATTGTACACCATTTCATAAGGGCCTTATTAGTAGCTGATATTAGTGGTTGGTGGCAAGTAGTACTTCTACATAGTCTGGCAGAAGGGGCATAGCTAGAGAACCTGTGCCAGCCTTCCCCAGGAGTGTATGTGTGTTTGTATATAACTCATATCGCAAAGTGTGTGTGTGTCAGTAACTTGGGCAGGGGCATGATGCACTGGTTGAACAGAGAGGGGGCTGGAGGGTTTAGCTTTACCACTAGGCTGAGATATGGACCCTATAGCTGTGCCAATGGGGAGTCTTATTGGAGATCTGGAGAGAAAGGGAGAAACCAGCCCCAGACTGACTGTGAGCTCTGTGTGCTCTTAAGGGAAATTGTACTTTACTGTGTGTGTACTTGATATCCTTCCCAATGCGGACACCCCTTACTGGTGTCTTACTGGTGTTAGTAGTGAGGACTGAGGCTCCTTGATTGCTGGCACAGTGTACGGGCATCACATATTAATTATTTGGCAGTGGTGGGATATCCACACCACATATTAATTGGTTGGATCATACTAATTGGCTTGCAGTGGTGTGGATAGTGAATTCCTGTAGCTTGTGTACAGTGACGACTGAGGGTGTTTTTGTACTGTAAATCAGCTATGCATTGAATATTCAGAGTTCAGATCACAATCGTTTTATTTCTTTTGTTAGCTTAGTTAGTCAGGGAGAGCAGGCAAGCATGTCAGCAGAGGAGTATGGAAAGCTGACAAGGAGCCAGTTGGCTGAGATGTGCTAGGCTAAAGGACTGGAGCAGGCAAACCTGACTAAGCCAGACATGATTGCAACTTTGGTCACAGCTGCATCAGAAGACAGCAACCAGGAGGATGATCAGACTGGTAGTGGAGATGTATAACACTCAGGAAATAGACAGCTCAACCTTTGTGCACAGGACTTAAAAATCCATCTGGAACTAAAGAGACTTAAGTTGGAGGCCAGGCATTTGGAAATGGAAGCTGTAGAAAAGGAGCAGCAGGCACAGCATGAAAAAGAGATGCTGACTCTTTGTCAGAGTCATGGAGGTAAAGGGAAGGTAGAAACCGGACCACAGAAGCAAAAAATGTTAGTAAACTTCTTCCACTGTTTACAGGTATGGTTCCTGACCCCCTTACTCCATGGTAAAGCTGTAACCATTTTTTCCAAAATGTCTGACATTGACTGTTTTATTTATACTGTTGTTAAGAATTGTTTGTTATAATTCTTTAACGTAATACCTCAAACTTAAAGGAAAAAGTTTCGTGAGCATAGATGCAAGGCAGATGAAAGTGTATGTGAATATGTTGCTGAACTGAGCCCTTATTTTCATAGGTGGGTGAGTGGATGTCAGGTCACCACTTTTGAAGGGCTGGCAGACCTTTTGGTAAGGGAACAAGCCCTTAGCACTTCGCATGAGGATATGAGGATCTGGTTAGCTGATAGGCAATGCGCTGCTTCAGAGGAGTTGAGGAAGAAGGGAGACAAATACCTAGCAAGCAGGGCATCCCTGCACAGGAATGGGACCCCCAGTACTGCTCATGGGTCTAAATTAACCCATGGTGGGCAGCCCAGATTGCCCCAACAGAATCTTCCAGTAGCAGGGGAGGCCACTATTCCAGGTACACATCCAGGACCTAGGGTTAAATATTCTGAATGCAACCAGTGCGGCCATGTGGCATACAGATGTCCAAGGAGGCAAGGTGGGGAACAAAAGGTGAGGGAGCCAGCAAGTGGGAAAGACAAAATGCCAAAAGTAGGTTGTCTCTGCTTGCTACATATAGGTCACCCTTCTTCCCCAACTCCTCTGAAGTAGTTCAGTAGAACTACCATCCTGCAGATGTCTTGATAGGGAAGGATTTGGATGAGGCAGTACCATGTGTTAATGCAGTTACACGCAGTCAGGCTTCGAGACAAGCATATGGGTCTGGTAGCCTGGGGGAGACCCAGACAGACTGCACACTTGCAGCCCTAAATGGTGAGGTGGTTACTTCAGGGGAGGGAGCTACACTTGTAGCAGTGAGACCGAAAGTGACCCACAGCTGCTTGTGGGTACTGATGTTCCCTTGGACAGAGTGACTGCAAAGGTAGAGGGAGTAGTAGTACCCAGGGTGACAGTGACACAACACTGTCAGAGGATGCCAGACTTCCTGTGGAAGGGGAGCTGGGAAGGGTTACAAGGAGAAAGTTGAGATGAGCAAAGCTCTCAGACCATACATTACAAGGCTGAGGCAGGTAGCTAGTGAGGCACCTGATTCTTAAGGGAAGGGGGAATCTGTATACTGGGACAACGGGTTACTGCATAGAGAGTGGACCCTTGAGGGAGGTGTAGAAGGTGAGAGGGTACAGCAGTTGCTAGTGCCTAGAGCCTACCATCTGTTGCTTCTAGCCATAGCCCATGATATTCCCTTTGCAGGTCATTTGGTCATAAAACATACAAAGAGACGTATTATGCAGAACTTCTATTGGCCTGGAATTTCCAGAGATGTAAAAGGGTACTACAGGACCTGTGAGCAGTGCCAAAAGGTGGGCAAGGCTGGGGACAAGGTGAGAACTCCTTTGGTGTCTTTGCATGTTATTGAGGAGCCATTTCAGAGGGTAGCTATGGATATCGTGGGGCCTCTGAGTACCCCATGTTCCACAGGAAAAAGTATATCCTAGTGGTAATAGAGTATGCTACAAGATACACTGAGGCAGTGGTGTTGTCCTCTATTGAGGTGAAAAAGGTGGTAAATGCTTTATTAGAGATTTTAAGCAGGGTATGTTTCCCAAAAGAAATACTGACTGACGTAGGTGCCAATTTCATGTCAGACCTGCTGGCTTGTCTGTGGAAGTCCTGTGGGGTGAAGCACCTGAAGAACACCCCTTACCATCCCCAGACTAATGGTCTGGTTGAGAGGTTAAACTCTACAATCAAGTGCATGCTACGGGCATTTGCAGACCAGTTTAAGATGGATTGGGACAAATATTTGCCCCATCTGTTGTTTGCTTTCAGAGAGGTTCCCCAAGAATCCACAGGTTTTTCACCCTTTGAGTTGTATGGGCATAGGGTGAGGGGACCTCTAGATTTAATTCATGATGAGTGGGAAGGTAAGTGTGAACCTCACAAGGAGTATGTTGTGGCATATGTCCTAAGCCTCAGGACAAGGATCAGGGAACTCATGGGTTTGGCCCAGGAGAACCTGGCAGAAGACCAACAGAAAAAGGTATGGTATGACATGAATGCTCAAGCTAGAGAGTATGCTGTAGGGCAGCAGGTAATGGTTATCAATCTTGTCAGACACAACAAGCTGCAAGAAGCTTGGGAGGGACCCTACAAGGTGGTAAGAAAGATAAGTGATGTTAACTGCATGGTGGAACTGCTAGGCAAGAGGCAGGGGCACAAGTTTTACCATGTTAACATGATGAAACCTTACCATTATAGGGAGTCCCTTGTGCTGAGTATTTGCAGTGGCTTGCAGGAGGAGTCTGAGGGAGATCTGGTGATCTCCTCAGTGAGACTTGGACTGACACCTCAGTGGATGAGGTAGCAATGTCCCAGCAGCTATCTCCTGCCCAGGTTTGAGAAATCCAAGCAGTGTTACAGGAGTTTGGAGACATGTTCACTGGGAAACCAGCGTGCTCCACATGGTACAGCACCAGGTGTATACAGGACCCCAAAGGCCTACTAGGCAGGCCCCTTATAGGGTGCCTGAGAGAGTCAAACAGACTCTGAGGGAGGAGATACAGGAAATGTTGGAACTAGGGGTAATTCAAGGGTCTAACAGCCCCTGAGCCTCCCCAGTGGTGCTGGTGCCAAAGTAGGATGGCAGCACCAGGTTGTATGAGGACTACAGGAAATTAAATAGTCATGCTTACCCCATGCCTAGGTGATATGAGGCCCTAGAACAGCTGGGTGGGGCTAAGTATCTTACCACCATTGATCTTACTGAGGGTTACTGGCAGGTGCCCTTAACTCCCAGTGCTAGAGAGAGGTCAGCCTTTGTGACTCCTTTTGGCTTGTATGAGTTCACAAAGATGCCCTTTGGGATGAAAAATGCCCCAGCAACTTTCCAGGGGCTGGTAGATCACATCCTAGCAGGAACCGGAGGGTTTGCCATTGCTTATCTAGATGCTATTGCCATCTACAGTCATTCCTGGCAAGAGTACCTTCAACATGTCAGGGAGGTGCTGGAAAGACTACAGAGGGCAGGGTTGACCATTAAGCCAAGCAAATGTCAGGTGGGTATGGCAGAGGTCTCCTATGTGGGACATAGAGTGGGGAGTGATAAGATCAGGCCATAACCTGCCAAAGTGGAAGCCATTCAGGCATGGCTTACACCTGTTACTAAAAAGCAAGTGAGGACATTCTTAGAAACAGCAGGGTACTACAGAAAGTTCATCCTCAGTTATAGTACCATAGTTGCTCCCCTCACAGACCTGACAAGGTAGAACAGGCCAGATAAGGTATTGTGGACACTAGCATGTCAGCAGGCATTCCAGAAGCTTAAAGAAGCTTTGGGAGGACCCCCTGTGTTATCCAGTTCAGATTACAATAAAAAATTTGTTGTACAGGTAGATGCTTCGAACTATAGGTTGGGGGTTGTACTTAGCCAGATTTCCTTAGAGGGACAACAGCACCCAGTGGTTTATCTCAGTCATAGGCTCCAAACAGGGAGGAATGCTATGCAGCTGTAGAAAAAGAACATCTAGCCATAGTGTGGGCACTGCAGAAACTTCAGCCTTATCTCTATGGAAGAAAATTCACTGTAGTTATAGATCACAATTCCCTAACATGGTTAAACAGAGCCAGCCAGCAAAATGCCAATTTGCTAAGATGGAGCCCAGGGTTGCAAGCATATGATATGTCAGTGCAGCACCGCAGTGGGAGTAGCAATGCCAACCCAGATGGGCTCTCAACACAGGGAATGGGGTAAGGTATACTCAGATAAACCTAACCCTCTCAAGCAATGTTTCTTAAGGGTCACTTGAAAAACTTGCTTGAGTTCTGCAAGGGGGGGTAAATTAATATCTGATGCATGTGCACTGGCCCAGCAATCAGGGAGCCTCAATCCTCAACACTAACACCAGCGAGGGGTGTCCACATTGGGAAGGATAACAAGTACACACACAGTAAAGTACAATTTTCCTTAAGAGCACACAGAGATCACAGTCAGTCTGGGGCTGGTTTCTCCCTTTCTCTCCTTATCCCCAATAAGACTCCCCACTGGCACAGCTATAGGGTTCAGATTTCAGCCTAGTGGTCAAGCTAAAACCTCCAACACCCTCTCTGTCCAACCAGTGCTTTGTGTCCCTGCCCAAGTAGCTGACACACACACACTTTGAGATACGAGTTATATACAAACACACAAACACTCCTGGGGAAGGCTGGCATAGGTTCTCCAGCTATGCCCCTTCTGCTCAGACTATACAGTAGTGCCACCTGCCATCAACCACTAATATCAGCTACTAATAAGGCCCTTATCAAACATTGTACAATTATTACTGTGCAATATTATTATCCAAATGCTAAGTGTGATGAACAGCAAGGCTTATTTGGGGTGACTTGGACAGTATCACTATATACATGCAATGTACTCTAGAGCTTAAATTATCTCTACATAAAACAGCCACAGTTGAAAGATTTTAAAAATATTTAATAATAAATAAGAACACAAGACAATACTTCTTACTACACAGTGCTAGTCAAGAGTTCAGAGATCACAAAGAAATGCTTAAAATAATACAGTACAAAAGTTCTGACATCAGTACAGAAAACAGCTAGACTAGACTTCTTATTTCCTATCTATAACTAAGAGCAAACACAGTTCTAAAATAAACTTACATATAGAGCAAGGCAGCGCTGGTGATGTCAGTTCTGAAAACAAATGCAAAGTTCTCTGATTCTCTCTCTCTCTCTCTCTCTCTGTCCTTAAATTGATAACACAGTACCACTGACTCATTTCAGATTACATCATTATTTTCCATTTTCCAGGCTAACAGAAACTCAGAGTGTAATAGCTGGTCAGGAAACCAGAGCAGTAAAACACATTATACATGTAAATTCGGTAAACCTTCATATGTTTGACGGCCAAATCTGCGACGCTGCTGCCAACTGCAAATGTTGAATACTGTGAAACCTGAAGCACCAAAGTACAAAATCTTGCCCCCTTTTTGACCCATGGTAGCACTCATTTCAGTGGTGGAGCGATCGGGAATGTCGAATGTCGATATTTTTACAATGTTTAGGGATGTTGGCGTAATGGAATTTGGCTCAACGGGTGAAGATATGCCTATATGGCAATGTGCCTTTGCACATATGAATTTATACCTGTAAATTCTAGCCATTAACTCTGGTCTCAAAACAATATGAAGAATTCCTTCATTCAGACATCTTGGCTCTGAGTTTTGAGATCAAACAATTATACAATGCTTGACTTATCAGCTTTCCTCCAGCAGAGTGCAATGCGTTATATTTTTGAAGTTCAGCATTTAACACCATTTTCTTCCATTTAAGAGAACAAGCCTGTAGCTTATATTAATATTTACAAATGACAGAATTATCTACAAAATTATATCTGGCTATGCTGGCAGCCTTCACATAACTTCACACTTATTATTATTTTTGACATAGACATTTGGACGGATGCAGTTCACAATGTATCTATAATTGCTGGGTTTTGTGGATGTCTGTGGATAAAAATGACTGACCCTGCTGAGCTGATAAAGTTAATAAATCACTAGTCTGTCTTTACAGGACTAGTGTTTATTTGTGCAAAACAATTTGGAGTACTTTACTTTGGCCATTTTTATCACAATCAGACATGTCATGTGTACACTATCAAAAAAGTGGCCATAATTGTTGATCATGGATATTGATGGATTATAATAGCAACAGTTTGAGTGGTCTTTTATGGTTGAAATGTTCTTAAATGGGTACTTTTGTCAGAATTGGCTCATACATTTTGTTTGACTGTTTGCTGGAAAAAATGTTCAAAACTACAACTGGAAAAAAAGGTTCTAACAAATGTTGAAATTAAATCAAACAGGAAATATTATTTAAGCAGGAAGGTGGATCAGAGGACAAATGCATGGACCTAAAAATGTTTGTGAGGGGTCCATGGTTGAAAAACAGCCTGGTGCCCAAGATACACTTAATCTCCTACTACCCAGATGCATTTTCAATGAATTTGAGTTTCAAGGGAACAGAAGTATAATGTTTCTCATGCAAAGCTGTTTTAAATGACTGTTTTGTTTTGTATAGCAAATGACCATCAGAGTTTGTGCTATAAAATTTGAAATAAAAGTTTTACATTATATCCACATCTCTGTAATCATTGCACAATGACAGGTTTGAACAGTGTTTATTGTTTGAGTCAGCCAAGTAATGGGACACTGGAATAGCTGTGTGTGTGTGTGGGGGGGGGGTGATCTGGTCCATTAGTCTGTATAGTGCCCCATTTGACTACGGTCTGACTCTGACTGACCTGAGGTAATAAGGCATCAGGCAACAAGCTTAGATGAGTCACACATTAGCATTGTCAGTGGTGCAACTAGTAGCACATTTGCCTTAAAAGCAGCGTAGCATTTTAAACGTGCTACCACAAATGGTATTAGAACAGCAACAAAGATTTATTAAATATAGAGCAGGTGACCAAGACTTGTTGATAATCTGGCTGAATATACAAAAACTCAGCACCTTCAAGGATTTAAATACTGATGCTGTGCCATACTAAATTTTTAAAAGACATTTCATGCAGTAAAATTGCTCTGTATCGGCAGGTGTTGGAAACAATAAACTTTTCAGTGAAGTTTATTCAGCAAACAATAAACTTTTCAGGAAAGTTTATTCAGCAATGACAATTAATGTACAGAAATCCTAAAGATATGATGAAGCAATAGCAAAATATTAGTATGGTAGAGCAAGATTACATCCCTGACTATTATGGGTACAGTTGGAAAATATTATATTAAAAGAAATAAGGAGCTATAGTAAAAGACCATAGTATGGAATGGAAAAAGACCAGGATGGAAGGAATATACTGTGACTAGTTCTGGGGAACTGATAAAAATGTTATAGGTGGCTATCCAATTTTTTGTACAAGTTGCGCAATTACTGTGAAAAATTATATAATGGACATATGGGAGCTAAAAAATAAGATGATGCAGCATTGACATGTTCTGATATCTAGTATCTCAAACCATGGCATGAGATACAGCAATATCTATAACTGAGGAAAGCACTGTAAACCTGCAAACTACAAGATAAGGTGGAAAAGGGATCAACTACTTGGGTGTTTGAGGCAGTGGTCAATTAGCTGGAATATTATAGAGAGGGATTTGAAATAAGATGTTTTTATAATGATAAGGATGTCATCCAGGTTAAGTGTTTAAACATAATGATAGAAAATTGTAGGAAAATGCTACCTATGGCTTTGAATATGAAATTATTGAATAAGTATATCCTAGATATGTTGTGTTTGATGATGTATAAACTAATTAATTTGTGGCAGCTCTCCCCTTTTAGGCTATCTCAGCATGGTTGGGTAGACAATTCAGATTGCTCAAGATATCAGACAATAGAAACAGACTACTTACATATCATTTGGTGCTGTATATCTTCTTTATACACGTGAAAGACATTAAATGAAGAAATATTGTGGGTGACTAGAAGGCAGCTACCTAAGAGAGAATATGCAAAGTTGTTGTTAATGTGTACAACTGCCTTAGAACACCTGATAGGGGAACTTTGATATGGACAAGAGTAGTATGTCACTCTTAAGTTTTAGTTTTAGAATAGCAAAAGCACATCCAGAACAATGGCAGTCTCAATATAAAAAATCCCTTCCCAGATATGACAGATGGGTTCCATGTTGGACGGACCAATAAGAATGGAGGGAAATTACGATTGTCTTATTAACAGTGCAAACACCAGCCTTCATTTACAGCAAGAACTGAGGTATATTTCTTTTTTTAAACAATTTGATTGAATTATCAGTTGTGACATAGGTAAATGTACCTTTATATAAAAGTAATCAAACCATATTAAGTTCACATTTACAGAAATTATAGGATATATATATATAACAGCATATGTGTGTATAACCTAAGCAACATTACATAAATTATTCAATTTCTGACTTTTCTTAAATCTCATTCCTCCTCCAAAACATTCTAGTATGTGTATTGTTTCTACAATGTCAATTTTTTTATGTAATTTAGTCCTACCATTTTCTAAAAGTCCTACATCTCTGTTACTATACACATTACTTCAAGTATAGATTTTGATTTCCATTTTCTAGTAATTGCTTTCTGACAGCCATCAGAATTAAAATTAACAAGGCCTTACTGTGTCTAGGCAATTCAGATCCTGCATCTCATTTCATAAAATTGTTTCCTTAGTTGCACTCACTCGCTCACCCAACATTGCTGACAGAGTATTCTGTAAGGAATTTTTAAAGTCTGCCATCTCATTACATTCCCAAAACATGTTCCCAGTTACCTCTTTCTTTCCCAGCACACTGCCAGCATTTAATAGCCACCTGAGGAAAACTTTGGATTCTCCTTGGGGTATAAATGTATCTATGTAAACATTTCCAGGCAAAAATCCCAAATCTTCCAGATTTTTACTGCATATTTGGGAGACATACATATGCCTTCCCATTCTTTCTTTGTGAACTGTAAATCAAATCTCTCTTCTCCAATTTTCTATGACCTCTTCTGATTGATTTCCTATAGCTATTGTGCAATTTGTATATGCCCTATTAATTATCCCTTTTTTACAGCAGCTTTTGTTCTAGATTCAATTAAAAACTTAACCAAGTGCCAGTCTTTTTTTAGGATTTCCCTATGCCTTTCTCTTTGTCTGTATTCTGATACCAATCCCTGATAGGGAAGGCAATCTCTATCCTGCAATCCACATGTATTCCTGGCCTCTTCTCATTTTATTATCTTTCCCTCTCTAACAACTTGTTCCCAGTATCTTTCTTGCTTTGCAACTTCCTCAATTAAATTCCAGCCTATATTTCCTATTCTATGTACCCCTAATGGCAGTCATCCCTATCAGCAAAATCTCCTTTCTCCATTCCCATGTTGGTTTAGTTCTTAGTACACTTTCTGCTACTCTGTGAATATAATATTATGCATGACTGCTTTTATTCTCCTTCAGGATCTGCATCCAAAATCCTAGTCTTAACTTGTTTTTTAATTGACCCCTGTGTCATCATCATCATCATCATCATCAGCAACAGCAGCAGCATCATCTCTTTCTACTTTTGAATTGTAGCTTTCTGCTTATGTTATGTATAAGAGCCTTAACTGTGAGCTGTAAAATATCCTTTCATATTAGTAATCCTAAACCTCCTTGTTCTGTTGAGAGGAACAACTTACCCACTTGAGCCATGCCTTCTTCCACTCCCAAAGAAAATCCCTCAAAACTTTATTAATTACTGTCCATAACTTCTCTCACTCTCATTGATAAAATTTGCCTGACTTGTGTATAAAACTAATGGGACTAAAAACATTTTACTGCTTGTATCTTGGTATTCATATCCATAGGGAAAAACATCCATTTTCTCACTTTTTGTATTATGTTTTGTTTAGTCTCTTGCCACATATCCTTAGCTGCCATTACCAAATCATTTTAATCCATACACCTAAGTACTTCATTGTATCATGTCTCCATAAATATGAGTATTGCTGGACCAATTCATGTGTGAGTGTATATTTTGTAGCTGTAGCCTTTGTTTTATCTTCATTAATTTGATATCCCAAAAAAACCTGGAACAGTATCAAAATATTCCACAGCACTGAGATGTCCTTTTCTGGTATCATCAGGTACAAAGCAATATCATTTGCAAATAATGCTAACTTTTCTTGGACACTGTACCAATTATATCCTTGAATTTCTGAGTCCTTTATTTCCTTTGCCAATAAATCTAACACAAATAACAAAGGGGAAGGGGGGCAACCCTGCCTGGTTCCTGTGTTCAGACACAGCCTATCAGGGAGGAACCCTCCCACTTTGTTTTTTGCCTCAGATTCCTCATATATTCTTCTAATTAATCTTATTATTGTATCAGGGAATGCAAATCCTTCCATTGTCCTACTAATAAAATCTAAGCTTACAATGTTGAATACTTTCTCTGCATGAAGACCCACCAATAACAGCAGTATTTTCATATATTCTGCTTCCCTTGGGATCATCATTGTTCTATTAATGTTGAGAAACATGTGCCTCCTCTCCACAAAACTACATTGTTCCATATCTATAAATGTTGGCTTCACCTTTGACATTCTTTTAGCCATTATACACAGAAAGACTTTACAGTCATGGTTTAGAATTGAGATGGTCCTGTACCAATCAACATGTTAGCACAAGAAATCTGGACAAAGGCAAAAATAATGGCAAGAAAGGAAAAATACAGAGGAATTTTAAATATTGCTATTACAAACTTATAAAGTTGCTAGAATAACAGGTTTCCCATTAGCATTCATTTTCTGAAGGATATTAAGTCTGAAACTCAAAAGTCTGTCACGTTAAGTAATATTACAAATTTTATGAGAAATAGAACAAAAGTTGTTGTTGTTTGTCTTTCGGCTTTTTTCCCAGTAAGGGGTCGCCACAACGGAACTCCGGTCCGCTAATGATTGGCAGTAGATTTTTTTACGAAACGCCGAGGTGCCAGCTCGACGCGCAACCTTCAATGGAGGCACGCCCATTTACACAGGCATGTCTTTCGAATGCTACTCAACAGTGGGGAGGACATGCAGACTCCACACAGAAGGCACTCCCAAGCCAAGCCGAGAATTGAACAGGAAAACCTCTTGCTGTGAGGTAACAATGCTACCGCCGTACCACCGCGGCCACAGAAATAAAACAAAAGTATGATCTAAAAATGTGGACATTCTTTAAAAATCTGGAGAGTTGAGAGATATGGATAAGCCTATATGAAGCTGGAACAGATGGGTCTTTACCATCTTTAGGTATTACAGTTCCCACAGCTTTTTTCCAGGATGTTGGTGCCTTCCCTCCTTTTAAAATATTGTTAAACAAAACCTTCCAGATTTTTATCAGTTTCTTCCCTCCTAACTTCCAAACTTCTTCTGAAAACTGTCTATTCCTAGAAACTTAAACAGTAAAAATGTGGAACAAGCGATATGGTGGAGAGAGAAACACCAATGCAACAGCAAAAAAGAAAATAATCTCTCCACACCATCAAACCAAATAAAATTTATTAAAAAATGACAAAGCTTTCGGATATCAAAAACATCCTTCCTCAGTGTCTTACTTACTTGTTTTTCGGTAGATTGGTTATATATAATTTTTATCTCAATTCCTCCTATCGTAACTGTTGCTGTTGAGCCTCATATACCTCTATCCTTGTGACATTTAAGTGTTCCATAAATATTCCCATTTGTGCTTTATCTTGATTTCCCCACTTCTCTGCTTTATACATATTTGCAAAAAAAAATCTGATTTATCTCTTTATACCTCTACAGGATCCCTGGTTATTTTTCTTGTTATAGGCTCCCACCTTTGGACAACAACCTTTTCTGCTTTCTGTTGCCTAAATTATTGTGCCAAACATTTTTGTGCTGTGGAATTATTATCAAAAGCAGTTGTTTAACAGCAATCTTTTTAAATTCATACATGTTATTCATGTACTCCCTTATTTTCTCCTGAGTACTCTCCACTTGTGCCTCCCCTTGTTCTGTGAGATTCCATTATTTTGTTAAATTTTAACCTGTGTCAGCCCCTGTAAACAGTTCTTAGTACATCTTAACCACATCTGTAATTCATTTATTTCTACCCCATTTTTAAACTCTACAATTTTTACCCACTCACTAGCTATAACTTCTGGAGTGCTTTCTATCTTCACTGATAACTCCCACATAATTTCCATTACCCATTCCTTAAATTCCTCTCTTTTTAATAGGTAGGAGGGGATGCACCAGTGTCTAGTCTTTAGCATGTAAATCAAATTTCAGTCCCCACCTATAAATAATAAACCCTACTGAAAGTTGATTATTTCTCCCAATTTTTAAGCACCAAAATATCAGTTTTAGATGGAATATAAATAGATGCCAGTGTAATCCTCACCCCTTTCTAGTAGTCCCTTACTACTACAAATCTGACATTGTTTTCTTTTTTTTCCCTCTTCTATCACCACTGAAGTTTCTCAGGCAATTAATATAAGTACTCCTGTTTTCCTTTGTCCCTGATATTCTGCAGAATATCTGTCCTGAAATCATTTCTTTATCAAATTCACATTCTTTCAATGCGTCTACTGTAATATTGCTGTTTGCACTTTGCATTTCTTATAATTATGGATTCTTTATTTGTTGTCTGTACCTGTGAGAATATTGACATTTCACTATAATATGGAAAGAGTTGCCATTATGGCAAGAAGTAATTATTTCCACCTACTATATATGGCAGCTTTTTAAAATGTCTAATTAAAGCTTTTGTGATACATGCACTTATTAATGTTTGGCAAGTACACTTTTTTCTCATCATCAACATTAGAACCTGTGTCATATTTTACAAGACTTTTTGTTTTAATAAAAACTCTCAGACAAGAAACCAAACACACACACACACACACACACACACACACACACACACACACACACACACACACACGCACACAACATATTAACTTAATATGAACACACATAACTATGTACATCTTCAAATACTGAAGTTTAACTCTCTTAAAAGGAGCATTTGTGCAAAACAGACAATTGCTAACACTGTCCCTAGTTAACCATGCTCAGATGCACGTTATTGCCTGTGTTTCTACTTACACTAGTTGGTGTATGTTTCTTTTATCTTTATTCCCCCTCCCCATATGTGAAAACTACTTGCATACTTTCAGAAATCATTAACTTTTAGCCATGAAGAAATCAGTGTTCTGCCTTTTATTGCCCTAGTATCAGCTTGCCTTCATAGAAAATTAATAGAAAAAAGATAAATGAAGTTCTCTGTTGAAGCCCGAAAGGCAAACTGAAACATTTTTTGCTAAAGGGAATTTTTCATTATCTTCAGTGTTCTCATATTTACTTGTTTCCACTTAAAATGTGTTATTAGATGAAGCCAAGTGTCTTAGTCCAGACATTCACCTATGCAGAAGTCAGAGAAAACATATCCACTTTACATATATTATGATCTGTGTACTTTTACATCCACCTCAACAAATCAAAATTACAGCCTATTAACTTAAACATGCTTTTGTTTAGCTTTTCTTCTCTTTTTTGCCTTGTAATGTCTACTTTTCTTAATACCAAACAAAGAAAGAAAAGACAAAGGAAAAAAGGCATCTGTTTATTTTAATAAGTTCATCACATACAAAAACAGCTACAATACTTTACTATAAAATACGCAGTTTATATCGTGAAAAGTTTTGTAGAAATACTATTAAGAAAAAAAATGTTTTACTTATTGTTATTTTTTCCTTCCTCCTCCCTTCCTTTCAGAGTCTTTCCAAACATTAATGAAATGAAGTGAGGCAAATGTCTTTCATTTATAGACTATTTTAATACAATCAGCAAAAGTCCACTCTTTCCACATACTTTTTAAGCCATATTTCACAAATGCATAGCATCAATCACTTTTGTGAAATATGGCGTTATAAGAATAAGTGGAGATGCTTTGCAGTCTCACATTTATTCCCTTATTTCCATGTCTGGTCTTCTTGCTCATCTCCATCCCCTAACTCCAAGTTTTGGTTGAAAATCTATGGTGCCCCCAATTCTTCTGGTCAACTCCTGTGCTTTTCTCTGTCTCTCAATCATTTTTCTTTGGTATAGTGGAAAAGGTTTCACTGGCAAGTAGTCTCTGTGTGATTTTTATTAAGAAAAGACTGAGAAGTAGAGTCCACAAATAAAGGATGTGGCTGCTTCCTTGTGGCCATATTTGGACCATACACATGGTATGCCCTTTCAGTTAACATTTCCTGCTGTGGAATACCAGTCCATTTGCTTATTTTTACCTTCATAAAGTTAATACAGTCTGTTCATTCTAGTTTCTCAGGTACAGCAGAAAATCTCAGATTTTCCCTACACAATCTGCTCTCTAATTCTGCCATTTTGTGAAGCATCTCTTCTTGTACAGTTACTTACTCAGCCAGCCTTTTCCTCATTTCAACCTATAAGTTTTGCAGTTTCATCACTTCATCTGAAAATGTGTTTGAATCATCTTTTATTTTTCCCCAGCCTTTTGTTATTTGAGCCAGTATACTTCTTTAGTGTTTCATTTACTTTAATCAGCTCTAACCACGTTTGGCTTATTTTTCATCTAGATTACCAGAAGCCATACCTTGCACCAAAGATGGAGCTTGCATTGGTTTTTGCTGAACAGCTGCAAGATTCTTCCTATTCAGTGTTTTCTTTTCATCTTTTCTAATTGATTTTCTGTTAAGCTTTCTTAATTTCTTCTTTGCAGGTATCCAAGCAGTGTACTTAGTAGCCAGTAATTGAATTTTACTCAAATTGACAGTATCTCTGGCAGCAGTTTCTCAGTTTATGTTTCTACACTGGGAGAGCTGAAGTCAAGCTGTTGATCACTGTGTATCCATCTTCAACAGACATTATGTTTCGAGCCAAGAAAAGAGTCACATGCCTGAGGCAGTCCAAATCAGTAAGGAAAATACAAGGCACTGTTATGGCCCCTGACAATAGCTATGAATGGGATCACTTTGGCAACTTATAATTCAGTAAATATATGTAAATATGATGGAATGATGTGCTCCTTTTAATGATACATGGAAATATTATAGACTGTTATGATAATTAAATGTTTTTGATAATGTATGCCTTCATATGCTGATTGGGAAATAAAAAAAACTTATCAATAACAATCCCAGTTATTTTGTTTTACTGTTTGTATAATTGGTACAGTAAAGGTACATGGACAGAGGAGGTTGTGTGATTCCTTTTAATTTGAGATGAAAAAGGTAGGACTGTAGGTTAAGTGTAAGAAATACTGATGCAGGTAATGAGTCTGTGTTATAAAGTTTATATTCTGTTGTATGAAATATTTTTTATTGAGGTTTCACCATAAGTCTGTCTAATAAATATATAGTTTTGAAAAAAATGAAGGCTCGTTACATGTTGATCTCATATATATATTGTCATTTCCTAGGGTGCTTTTCCATATAAGTTTCCAGTTGTCTTTGACTTATTCCTCATTGATGTGTTTCTTAATCATCCAAGCCCTTCATTGTCTTGCTCTGCTTTTAACACTTCAGTGCTGTGCTGTCTGATATCCTTATATATTAAGTTACCTCTACCCTTTTTGCACTTGCCCCAAAGAGCCTCTTTATATATCCTCCATTACATAGTATCCATATATTCCACATACATCTTCACCAATGTATTGAAAGTCAAAATATGTTGAAATCTGCACTGCGAACATTTTTGTAGCTCCTGCTGATGAAGAAGTCTTTCCTCTTGTCCACTGTCATGCTTACCTAGCTCCCACAGCTTTTCCCATCTATTCATGTCTGCTTATTCCAATATTACTATGTCACATTTAGGAATTCTTTCTTTAACATCTGCTTGATCCCAGATCCACTTGTAGATGCATGCTTTCAAGCATTTATCTTCTTACCACTTAATCTCTATGTCTCAGTTTCCCTATGTGTCAGCTATAAGTTGTCTTTATAGAGGACTATAGTCCTGCATTTTAACTCTTTTCATCATGCTGTCTGAGCCACTGTGCTATATTAAATGCCATGACCTGTGCAAGAAAATGTTTCAACACCCACTCCTCCTTAGTCTGAGCCATTGTGCTATCTTAAATACAATGACTTGTGAAATGAGATGTTTCAACCCCCATTCCTCCTTGGAAGGTATGGATGCAAGTTCCTGTCTTGGAATTGTGTACTGGTTCATTTCATGAATACACTCTTTAAATCTGATATGGATCTAGTTTACCAAAGGTTGGTCAAACCATACTGGGATGCATTTTATAATGTGCAAATTGAGGGACAATTCTAATCTTGGTAGTATTTATTTTGTCAGCTGTTGCATATGTCATATCACCCCTCTTTTTAAGAGTTTTTTTTTCCATAAGGATTCACCAAGTTTCTTATAACATTCTGTTTATAAATATAGCCCACTTGCAATCCATGATAAGTGGGAAACTCCACTTCCTGTATATCATCACCTTCACCCTGTCCTTTTTCTTCTTCCACCATCACCAGCAGTGTTTTATTACAGTTCATTTCAGTCCCAACACCTTGATGAATCTGTTGAATATATCCAACACTATTGGTAAAGTCTTATCTATATTTTCAGCCTTTAAAATACAATCATCAGCATACAATTGAAATGTGGCCTTGCTCCCTGTTCTTTGCATCTGTTGAAATGCCACATAGGCTCACAAAGCCAACTATTCAATTACTAAGAGAAACAATTTGAGTTATAAAGGCCATCCATGCATAGTCCCTTAAGATTTTATTCCTTCTCTAGATATTTCTTCATTTATTAAAGCATCATAGGTGAGTTTATCATGTATCATCCTTTTTAATTGAATGAAAAAAATCTTAAAAGTCTCTTCTCTGGAATACTTCAAACAGAAAGTCCCAATGTATTGTATAAAAAGCTTTTCTCATGGTTGTTATGAAGAGAACTATCCAAGTCCTGCCAGTTATCAATATCCCACATACTCTTAATAAACCCATTTGGTGTTGGCCTTAAAATCTTGAATAAGACCCAATCCAACCTTTTTGAGACAATTTTTGGCAACATTTTTATGTCCAAATTCAAGAGTGAGATTGGTCTATAACTAGCTAAGTCTTGATTATCTCCCTTTCTTTTCTATACAAGAATAATTCTGTAATGTTTCTTATTCTGGGATAAATTTTTCCTCCAGATTTGCTTATAAGGTTCTGACAAGATAAGTACAACTTATTTTTCCCCACTTATACAGTTTGGTGAGAAATCGATCCAGACCAGATTTTTTTTCTCTCTCTCTCTATTTTTTCTATGGCTATCTGGATCTGCTATAATCTAATAGGTGTATTTAACTTTAACTGGTGCTCTTCCCTTACTCTGTTTGTATGCAATGGACTTTGAAACCAGCCTTCTACATGTGCCCCCTCATGTTTCTGGTATAGTCCTTCATAATAGTCTAAAGGCCTCCCCTATTTGACTGGGTGACTCTAACATCGATCCATCCTTTCTGCTGTGCACTAGCTGTTCTCTACATTTATCTTTATATGCCAATGCTATATGCTTTTTACTTCTCGCCCTCTTACACAGTCTGGTTCTGCTTATAATGTGGTTAACTACTCCAACTTTCTCTTGAAGACATACAAATACTCCGAGGTGGCACATTATTACTGATCCCTCCCAATGTTAGGCCCTTTAACTCTTTTAATCTATTTTCCTGCTCCTGGACTATATTAGCCCATGGCTGCCTGTTCTTACCTTCTATTACCATTAGATGATCTATCAAAGCTGCTTTTACCCCATCTGGCCATATAACATGCAGTGCATCCCTTTTGAGGGTATTAACCAATACCATCACTTGTATTTAATTTCCAAGCATCTCCTGTTGTTCTTCACTCCTCCGTTTATACAAAACCCATCTACACATGCATACTTTATCTTGCTTTAGCTCCATAACTACTGTCAAAATTACAAAAGAAAGGTCACAAATACATCAACCTTATTGCAATCTGACTCCCTCTTGCTTGATCTCCCCCCTACCTATGGGAAATAATCTAACCTATTACCTGAGCTCTTTCCTCTATAGAAAAGGTAGATGCTATATTTTTCTTTACATCTCTTTCGCCATATGTCAGTTAAATCTTGCTCTTTCATTGTTCCCTTCAGCTGCTGCTGGAGTCAAACACTATATTGCAGTTTCCCATATAACCTGTTCAGTTCTTGATTTAGCTTAATATTGAAGGTCGCGCTTCTCACGTGTATATCCCTCTCCTGTATTACCACTTCCCAATTTAAAAAAAAAATTCTTCAAAATATTGTGTCACTATCATCAGATACCTGTTAGCATGTTACTACTTTACACTATACCCTTCATAAAAGTTATTCTACAAACGTCATTCTTAACTTTCATGCTCTGGTGTTTCTCTGAGTATTCCTGCTGCTGTAAGTTACTTGAATCTCTAGTCTTTCTCAAATCTTTAGCATAGGTTTTTGTAAAAGGGCCACTCAAATGTTTGAATGTTTTAATTTCTATAAATTCCATTTATATTTAATTGGGTATAAGCACCCTCCTACATTGCAAAAGATAAAATGAATGTGTGCAGCCTTACTGTCACCTTTAATCAGTTTTAGCTCTGTTAACTGACCAATGTCATCATCCCATCACCCAATAAAAGGCTAAAAAATTGACTCATTCATCTGAAACATAACTCATTTGATGATAATATATGAGCCTATGCAAAGCACAAGTGAATTATATTGCCTTGCATTACAGTGGGAACAAAGAAAAAAAAATGTTCACACCTTCCCCCACCATTGACAACCAATGCAACTGGAGTCAGTCTTCCTTTACTGAAGCAAATCATAAACATTAGCATACTTCATATCTGTTGTGGGCAATTTGTTAAACATAAGTCTTTTGACATAAGACATGCCAAACTGTTTTATTAGTAAATAAACTCTTAATGTCTTACACATTTAACTCACATGCAGCAAAAAAGATTATATCTGCTGTTTTAAAAGAATTTGACTAGGAAAATCTAGGGAATAATGCAATTCCTTAAATCACTTGAAAAATGTTACATTTTTTCTATTCTTCACATCACTCAGATGACTCTCTGAAAGGTTAAGATGCCAGAGGACCTCTCACTTCTGAACAGTGAAAGGTCTTCCTTCAACATGCTCCTGTTACAACCTTTATTTTTCCAATGCTCTTACAAAATTGGAGTATTTTTGTACAAAATGCCCACCGATATAAACATATTCTGGAAAGAATAAAAAGCTATAATCAAGCAGAAACTGCAACATTAGAATGTTAATTCAATAAATTCTCCAGAATATTCTTTATATTTGTCTTAATGACATGGAAGTGTGTATGTTTTACAGATTGTCTAGTACCTCTCTTTCCAATATGTACTAGTGTCTTTACATAGTCCGCATACCACAGCTGATAAACCAGCCTCTATTTTACAATTACTTTCAGGCCTTCATATTTTTCACTTCTAGGGAGTGCCATTCTGTCTGGAAACTGGTGATGTAGTCCCATGATTAAACCTCTAAAGTCCACCCCTGGTAAGTCAGCAATACCCATTTTGTTTAGCAGAGTCAGATCTGCTCTCTTCCCTCCACTCTTACCATATTTAATGATTCATCATTTCATGACATGTTCTGTACCTGTGCAATTTCCTTCTTTTTTTTTGCTTTATTTTTACTAGGAGATGTGAGTTTTCTCAAATTTGGTTGAGTTTCTGCCTGTTTCACATTGCTGTCAATGTCCGTCATTTCATACCTTTCAGTATATATTGCATTTAAATGTTCTGCTTAGTGTTCTCTATTATTTGTTGAGTTCAACAGCCTCTTTTTTATTTCCAAAAAGCTTCTTGTCTTATCTGTGGCATCTTCAACTTGCCTTAACTTTTTTCTCACTGACTAGGTATAACTTGCATACTCCATTCTTCTAGATTTATTTACTTCCTGTTCCATTTCCTTGCATGTAATAATATGTTCCAAACCCATGTCTACCATGCATTTTCAATATCCATGAATCTCCCTTACCAATAATGTTGCTCTGTAAGCAGCTAGGGTAGAAAAGCCTTGTTCAAGCTAATTTACTCTTCAGAAAAAGCTGCTTCCTTGTGATATTGATTTAAGTCTGCAGAAAGTCTTCCATAAATTGAATGTGGATTTGCCGCCAAAGAAGCCGTCTATATTTTCTGCTGTATTTGATAATTCAGTCCCTTGTGAAGAAGGAGTTGAGGACCATAAACATGTCTGAGATTGTCTAGCTCTGATTTTTTTACTTCTGACTCCATGAATCCTTTTTGTTTTAAAAACACATTTAGATGGAAGTTTCAGCTCATCTCTGATAATACTTTCAATAAATTATTTTAACTTTTGTGCAGCAACCCTTTTAGTCACACCAATAATTCACACATTACACCTCAATCTTGTTTTCTAAATCATCCACTTTCAGTAGTAACATAGGTAATTTCCTCTCTAGTTCATGTTCAGTTATTTCTTTTTTCATTTGTTTGTTATCCTCTATATTAGTGGTAATCTGACCTTACATCCTGGTATGTACTTCCAGAGTATGTGGAACAATATAGTGGTAGGCTTCCATTTTGTGCATGATTACAGAAAGGTGCTCAAACAAAAGTATTAGCTTTTCTTCTCAATTTGCTTCCTTAAATTAAGCAACCAATATGTTGTGCACTTGATTTGTTGTTGCTTGACATTTTGCCTTTCATTATTCTGGCCATCTCCTCAATTTCTGTCTTTATTATAGATAACTCATTGTGTCTGTGGGGAAAGAGATTGAACACAGCAGCTATGTTGTAGAAGTGTCATAAAATGCATCTGTATACTTTTTAACTACAACAATAAAGTGTGTACATCTGCTGTCTTGTGTAGTGCTCAAAATATTGTGCATGATACACCACTTCCTAATTATTGTTCATAATATACAATCCTCTGCTTGCTGTCTTCCTAGCAGAAACATAAATTATGTCTGTTATTTAGGAAAACAAGGAAATTGCTTCATATTTATTTTCTATCAACCAGTAAATTGTTTGCTTTCTTGGGTCTAAAATGTTTTCATACATTTGGTTTCACAGGATTCCTAGGAGTTTGAAGGCTATTTTAGTGTAATGACCATGTAAGCCTTACCAACACATACCTTCAGGCTTTATCTCTTTTTTAATGGAGGGAGAAGCCAGGAATGTCTGGAGTAATGTTGAGACTATCCATACAGGCATCCGTGTTTAGTCTGAAGGAAGATATTGAATTGAATTGTATTGCTTATCCCACTTAGAAAGTTTATTACAAAGAATTGGGGGGTGCTTGGTGAAGAATCTATTTCTCCAAAGCATTCTTTTAATGTACTAGTGAAGGTTCAGGTCTCTGGCTCTGTTGTTAGCTGCACTGTTTGATTTATTGAGCTATATGAGTCCAAGAACAATCAGATCTCAATCAGATGATGGAAGAATAAGCCAAGCACAGACCACCCATCAGGGGTCTATAAAATATGGAGAACAAGGAACAAGGCTTCTAGCATCTCCTGGCAACTAAGGATTTTGATTAGGAACTACGGGGGGGGGGGGGCTTTTTGAGTTTATTGATATGGCACATGAAGTATATACAAAAGGGAGTGTTTTACTCAATAATGGGTTAGATCAGTGCTGAGCATAGAGAAGGATTATCATCTTTGGATATAGATAAATACCTTTGGCTATTAGGTGTTAAATGTTTGGGTGAGTTGGTCTGCAAATTCTTAGTCATGCTCCATGTCAAAAGATGGAATGCTCAAGAATTAAATAGACTAAAGTAATGCACTGAAATTTTTAGCCACTTTGGCTTAACCACTGTATGTAGTAATGCATACGGTAGTTAAGATATACAAGATGTAGTCCTAAACATTGATAACTGATGCTGGGTTTCAATGTGATATGCATAGGAGAGCCTTAGAATAGAGCTTAGAGAAACCCTGCATTGTTTTCAATGAACAATGTCACATTGAAAGTTTGCAAATTGACAGAAAAAAGGGGATCCATATGTAACTTTGAAATAAGAATGGAAATGCTGAACTATATGGGTCTGTACAAGATTCAGTCCCTAGTTCTCCCTGGTATCCTTAACGGATTCTGCATAAATGTACATAGTCTGCATGAAGTGTTTATGATTCTTTAAGATATCTATAAAAGTATAAAACCATTTTCCCACTGTGGTAGATAATTATACATAGTGCTGTCACTTTTAAACTGAAGTAGAATTCATCCAAGACATGTGTTGAAGAGCAGGAATATATCATGGTATGGATATGAAAAATGAATCTTCCACTCCCTGGCTGTTGCAGTCTTATTAACTTTAGAAAGGATAATGCCATGAATTATTTGTCTATACTTTGATGTCCACTTCTCCAACTCCAGAAGTGATTAGATTTTCCAGGATCTGGAGGAGGGTCTTGATCCCAAATGTGTATTCCATATCTGTTAAGTGTCATGCCAGTGCATTTGATCTCGTTTTCAATACTGGAACATGTGAAGTAAACCAGCCTCAGTTTGATCACACCTCCAGCACAGACTACTATTCTTTCTGCAATCTCAGTATAATCTCTTCAGTGTGAGGTATTGTCTGTGGATTGAAGATACCTGCTGGTCCTGTACCTAAGATCATTGTCTGGATGCCTTTACCCTTTGCCATGCTTTCTTCCATTCCTCCCAATCCCTGTTTTTGTAAACTCTAAAGCAAAACTAGTTACCTTCTTTCATATTAGCTGTGGTATATAGAGCTTTCTCTGCCTTTCTTAATATTATTTCATGTATTTCAGAGGGCTATATTTTCTTTTTACTACACCTCTGCTCTTTTGCCCACACTGGTATTAACTATCCATACAACATTCTCTTTTTTCCTCAGAAATTTAGAGAAAGTATCAATATAATGAGATCAATTTGTTTTTATTCCTAAATGTTTTATAGATCAGCACTGAATCAATTCTCTTTTTCTGTGAGATGGGGAGTAAACTTCCAGTTTTTCAGCCTGAAATCAGAGTCCAGATTTAGTGCCATAAACTTTTCAGTCCATTTTTGTATCCAGTCTATCAGATTTTTCAAATATTGTTTGCTGGCTGATTATAGAGGAGCAAAGTGTTTCAAAATGGATCTAATAACAAATTGGTAGAATGGAGGAAATAGTAACAGAAATCTACACTTAACAGCTTTCATAGGTTTATAGGCAAGTACCAGGCTAGCTGCCTCTGTAGGTTATTTTAAACCTAGTCAATTACTTTCTGAGATAATCAAACCCTGTAACTCTTGTTTGTGAAGTAAACACCTTAACCTTGATGCCAACCCCCCAAAAAATGTTTATATATTGTGTTAAATAAAGCACCCCTACTCTATTCAATAGGTGCTGTGTGATCCTTCACATCCATCTGAGCTACCACCAACTCATAGATGGAACCTCAGTTTAATATCTCATGCATAGAACAACATCCCCTTTATGCTGCATTACAGTGTCAATGATCCATATGTCTACTGTGGAAATAGAACCTGAAGCCTTCTGCACCAAAGTTGAGCTGGCTGCCTTTTGCACCACTGACACTCTACATGTATGTGCCCAACAGTGTACTTGTTCCCAAACAGATTTGATTAAACAAGCACCAAACCAGAAGGTTGCCAATAGTTATTGCAATATCACTGTGTGCTAAGATAGAATTTAGTGATATATTATTCAGAGTATAAACATCTGTATCTACATATATATATATATATATATATATATATATATATATATATGTTATTATTACGTAACAAATTACATAGCATTACCCTTGTTATAGGTATTTAACAATTGTGCTAAAATGAGAATTAAATTTACATTTACTGTTTATAATTGTCCCAGAGGCCTTGGTGGTTTCAACAAATGGAACTATCTGATTGTTTGTTGAATTTAGATAATCGATGTTTTGTTTTGTTTATTCCCAGAAGGTAGTGCACAAATATTTTTTATTCTTTTGCATTAAAATAAATCAAATTATCATTGGCCCACTAATAAATATGAAGTAAGTATTTTTGCAATACTTGCTAGTTAGACACTAAGGTCATAATGGCACCTGTGTTTTGAAAGTACTCAGCCATATCACTGTTTGTAATCAGCATAAAAGAATTAAAAACAATAAAGAACAACAGCCTTAAAACCAACCCTCAAGGGAATGCTTTGAATGTTTTATAGATGGCATACTGTTGCCAACTCTAACCTTGCGTGGAGTAGCATAGCTAGAATGCAGAGAAGGGGTCAGCCTCCCTGAGTGCATTGTTTTAAGGGGCATGCTGAGGAGATGCCACTTTAGTGACAGTGTAGCATCTTTATTCATTTCTGTACCAGCAGTTCTGAAAGCCTGTAGTGAAACTAATTTCGATATGGCTTTTGTGGTCAGGACTGCAGTACTGATACACTTCAGTGCGTCTTATGTGATATAAGTTAAACTTTTAAAAACAGAAGAAGTCTTGTTTTTTTTTTTCCTTTTTGCTAGATGAGACAGCTATGGCTCTACATGCACATTCTGTTAGCCAGTCAGGTTATAATCTGGTTTATAACACTAGTGTTTGTATTAACAGCACCTATGTTATTTTTATAACAGCATGGTGAGGCAAAGTACTACATGACCTAGCTATGTTAAGGAATCAATGGCCATTTTCTTGTCAAGGGATTCAGAAAGGTTCATTTAAAGGATATCAAATTTGTGATGCATGATTTACCTGCACAAAAGCCATGCAAGTTTAAGGCCATGTCTAAAGTAAATGAAGATAGTGACACAATATTATTACCTTCTCTAGGACTTCTTGTATGACTTGCAGGTGTCCAGGAAGCTAACATCCTGATTATTTGTCAGTGTGGTACCATGATAGTCTATTCCCATGCTCTTGATATAAATCCAACCCTCAAACTAAATTGGAACAGGTAGGTAAGACAACGAGTTCTTTCCACTTCAAAATAGCAGAACTCAGGAATATAAATTTATTAATTCAGTGACTTGGAGTAGTGTTAATGGTGCATATTCAATGCTAGAGTCCTCCCCAACCTCACTGTTATCTATCACTGAACCTAATCTAAGCATTTAAATAACTTTCCATTAAAAACATTACTGTGTGTTTTTGGCAACAAAAGAAATCTAGCTTGAATATTGTTCACAAGTTCTACACCACCGCCCACTAGTGTTGCAACATTAAAGCAGTAAAAATAAATGATTTGGTTGCAGAATAAATAAGAAGGACAGACACAAGCATTCAATACTGTTGGCAGAGTAAAATCATATTGACAGATAAAATGGAATATGTGGCACAGCATTTAACATTAATGATCAAGAACTGTGGCCTTAGACAGTTTTACTGCTCACTGCAGACAATGCCTTTAAATCCTGTTCAGTAGGGATATTTGTTTAAAGCACTGTTGAGGTTAAACTTCCAGTATATCTGTTAGGCTTTATAGAACTATATCCACTATTCAGTTTACTTTCTTTATTTTTCTTCCATTTCTTTCTACTGTAGTGTTCTGCTGGGCTGACCCCTAGCTCCAGTTCTTTTTGTACTTATAGTAGAACCACTTACACTTACATTTCAGGTAAAATTCCATGTTGCATCCTTAAATCAAGAAGGGGGTTTTAGCACAGAAGACTTATCATTCTCTGTGAGTGATCTCATTCTCCTGATTCCAGATCCAAATACATGAATTTCTATCACTTGGCAGGTACTGCAAGACTAACATGAGTAATTTAATTATAAAGTTAATCTGCCCCAGCCAGCTATATTATGGTAGAATTGTTCCCATCAATGGCTTATAAATGCTATTTAATTTTTGTTGGAACCAAAGTAGTGTTAAGTATGCAGCTGGCCTCAACTTCAGTATAGACCAGATGAATTATGAACTTAATCAGTAGAACATTTAGATGAAAGTAGGAAAGTGGTAATAGTGAAATATACCATTTGTGTTTCACACAGGAGTAATCAAAAGAGTTTATGACCAAGAAACATTTTTATTTATGTTTTAGGCTCTTCATGCATATTTCTCCCTGTTAAACAGTAAAATGTGGGGCAATCAGATTATTGCCTTTCCCTTACCACCAAAGGCCTTGGCTTGGACTGTCCTTGAACATGCAGAATCTACAGTTTAGCTATTTGTCATATGATATGCACCACTGGGACTATGGTTCATTGGTAGCATATGCAAACAGACTCTTCCAAACTTTATTTTCCATTTCACAGTCTATACTTCCTGAGTTGTAACCACTCCTTTCTAGTAAATGTTAGAATATCATTCACAAGAGTGGTGTTACACCCTTGGATCCTGGGTGACAAAGATAGAAATCTGTAGCATCTTTTCAGTATATTATCTTTCTTTACTCCTTATGTTATGATTCCTTTCAGAATACGAATGGGACTGGAGAATGCCTCTTCTGACTTTACCTGGACAGCTATGATGGAAGTATATTGGCTTTGATGGCTAAATAATACAATAGAAAAGGAGAAATAGTTTAGGCTGACTACCTGCTAGTAAAGTGGATGGGAGAGTTTGCATTCAAGGTGAAGTAAGCATTAGATCGCTGAATACCTAAGGATTAACTATGCAATCAGATGATCAAGAAGTGTAGAAGGTTTGGATGGAAATGGAGATAAAAAACTGACAAGATACCTAGAATGAATAATCTAAAATCTTTAAACTACAAAAGTAGTAACAGTTCAGTGTACTAGAAATAAAATCTAATAAACAAGTAAGGATGAAAGGTAATCTGTTGATCTTGGTTAAAGTAAATCAAAAGCTTGAAATCATTAACATAAACTGTGAATATAATAGTAGAGGTTTATATTGTTATCAAAGTGCTGTGATCATCTTTGATCACAGTTAGAGGAATATGGTGATTGTTATGACACTAGAGAGATGCAGGTATTTTGTTATGACACTAGAGAGACTGTGGTGGTGGTGCTGCGGTAGCATTGTCGCCTCACAGTAAGATGTTGTCCTGTTCGATTCTCAGCTAAAGCATCTTCTGTGTGGAGACATGTGTGAATGGGCATACCTTTGTTGAAGGTTGTGCGTCAGGGCTGGCAACTCGGCATGTAAAAATCTACTGCCAATCATTAGCGGACCGGAGTTCTGCTGTGGTGACCCCTAACTGGGAAAAGCTGAAAGACACAACAACTAGGGAGATGCAGGTATTTTGATTTTTAGTTTTGCACTATACAGGCTGTACTGCATAAACTAAATGTTGAATAGCACACCTGGATAAGCAATTGGCATTATGCCATTTTGTTGGCCTGTGCTCCTGTACAAAAACATAAACTAAAATTAAAATCTCCAAGTAATTAATGATTCCACGGATGCACTGATTCAGCTGTCACTAGGGTGGACAAGAACAGGGAGAAGATGCATTCTCTTCCACATGCCTAGATCTCTGACATGTCAAAGGCCCTTCTTGCACTTACATCTAACAATTACAAGTGTGACATTGTGGTGATCCATGTTGGGGTAGACAATCTGGTATGCAAAAACCTAAAGGAAATACAGAGAGACATGCATGTAACAAATGTAAACATATAATTGTATGCTTGGTCATGAGCAGAATCCTGCTGAACAGTGTCATTCTAGGGAGATCCAGTATGTGCAGTGTTAGACAACCCTACTTCCTTTGATAAGTACATCTTAAATCTTTAGTTCCAAAGTGTCCATGTACTAGTTAAAGCATTTGCCTCATAGTACCATTTTTAAGTAGAGCCCTGGTAATAGACTTCCCAACTTAATCATGAAAAAAAAAAGACACACAAGATAAGATCACATCATGTTGTCTCAGCTCAATCATAAGACTCACAATAGTAAAATGCCCAGCCTTGAGGACCTCTAAAATTTGATGGGTATTCATTTGGGTATAATGACCAAGATGTGATATAAATGTTTAGGTAGCACCCTGAAAGTTAGATTTTGTGCCTTCCATGCCCTTAGACCCATACCAACTGTGGTGCCATCTCATTATTTCTGAAAGACCATGTCATCCCTAAGCCAATATCTAGAGACATACAAACAGGACTCATTGAGGTACAAATCACATTAATAAGTCCATTTTCAGCTCATAGCTTGTTACAGGACCCTTCCTATGTCCTCTAAAAATCATATTAAGTTCCTAAATATAGTTGCTGAACTTTCCTCTAGCAAACACTCCTTTTTTCTGGGAGATGTTAACTACGCCTCAGAAAATAGGAACATTTGTACTTCAAATGTAGGAAATGCCCAAAAGTTCCTTGATTTAATAAGCAAAATATAACTAGAACAGATATAAGTCAAAGAATTCACTACAGATTAAAATATTCTAGAAATGTTTTTTACAAATATAGCATCTTATGTACCACTTCCTGGGAATCTCCTTCCCTGGTTATATTCAGTTAGAAGCAGGTAACCTTTAAATTTAAATCGTTGAAACTAATGGATGTCAGTGGCATGAAATTCAGCAATTTTGTTATACAGAATGTGCTCAGAATGTAGCGGGAGAAAATGTAAAGTGCTAACAAGATGTTCTAGGTTCAGGGCCTACAAAAAAATCTCCTTAAAGTACACAACAGAACAAATTACATTCAAATCAAGGTTAACATCAAGGTATTGTAGAAAAAAAAAATAAAAGAAAAAAAATAACAGAAAAACCAAGGCATATAATGAGCTTAGGCTAACATGAGAAGCTAAGGATAATTACAAATCCTTCTTTAGCTGTGACAGGAAGACAAGAAATAACACCTGGCATAGCTCAGGAGATATTCAAAACAGCATTTCTTACTTGGATGCAGTGGACATTGCCTACCTAGTAGCAAAGAAATTCAATGCAGACTTCATCCCAGAAATAACTATTTAAAGCTCACTTATCTCTGAATATCTCAGAGTCCTCATTACTAAAGAGCATATATCAAAGGTTCTTTCCAGGAAAAAAAGTACATCTTCCATGGGACCTGATAGTATACCTGTCTGCTTAATAACTTGTACTAAGGAGACATTGGTAGGGTCACTCCTTAAACTATTCAGCCTGAGACTAGCCATTGGCATTGACCTGAAAACTGACACTCAGTAATTGTGATGACACTTCACAAAGGTGACCCTACTAATGACCCCAGAAATTATAGGCCCATCAGTTTGTCAAGTTTTATCAGCAAAGCCATGGAACATACTGTAACAGACCTTTCAACTATGATATTAAACATATTGTAAGGCTAGACATGCAGCTGCTTCTCTTTGTCAAAAGTAGCTCCTGTCTAAGGAATGTAGTTAACTGCTTTAAAAAGGTAACACAGCAGGTTGCTGACAGTGGTCAAGCTATATGCAGAATACCTTGACTTGTCTCATCCTGAGAAAGCAGCTTTAGCAGAATCAACAAGGGGAAGGGGAATACATCCCACAACCAATGGCAAGGTCACCACAACCACATCAGGTGAGAAGTCAAAAGGGGAACCAGCACATGTTGTGAGTGTAGACAGACAGGCATGCTCAATGTGTCCTTGCATTGGCTAAGAGGCAATGTATTGCACACTCACTCACCACCTAAGGGTCTGTAACTTTCATCCTACGCACATACATATAGTAACATTAATGCCAGGAAACACTCACAGCCTTTACCTACCCATGTAATATCTGTGTACTGCTAGCATCAGATAGAGTCAGCCCTGAACTAAAACTTTTGCAACTGCTGGATTTACAAGGTAAGTGTTGAACCTGGAATGTATTGTGTAATAATACGAATGAATGGCGTGTCCTTGCATGTTGCTACTTGGTAATGTAACCAAGTAAAAGGTGGGTAATTTGTACAAAAAATAGTTTAATATGTGACAACAGAGACTTATATGACTACATGTGTCTTCTGTCAAGTAGTAGGCCTCAGGCATCAAAGATTCACACATTCATACCTCTCAAAAGTACTGATGGTAACCGAATGAAAGTAACAATAGAAAAATAGCTTGTTTGTACCAAAACAGAAATGCAGCTTTGCTCCCCCACCACCAAAAGAACAGGCAAATGACACATTTTGCTAACACACCATCAATGAAATACTAAAAGTGCTAACAAATGAACTGTGCCCGAAACGTGCACAGATTTAACAGAGAACATTCTCTGTTCTATTCTTGAAGCCATTTCCAGTCATGTCTACCTGCGGCCAACACTCTCCTAGAGTTGTGTATACTCCATCCTAGAAGGCTAACACCCCTGTGTCATTCACAATATAGGACATTTACATTTCACAGAAATAACAATAGAAGAGTGTACAAAGTTACACAGTTGTAGCATCAACACTTGTGATGATAGTTAATACGACTGTATATCTGAGAAAGTGAAATGCCCTGATAAGCATGCCCATGCCATCAGTATACTTCTAAGAAATGCATACAGATAAAAGTATCATTTGCTAATGCATATCTGTATCAATACCTATATATATATATATATATATATATATATATATATATATATATATATTATATATATATATATATATATATATATATATTTATAAACAGATTTTTCTTAATGGCATTTCACCATATGCAGTATATAGCTGAAAAATGCAAGCACACCTTATCAAGGTCAGTAGTCTTCTGTGCAGATATAGCCCACAGTAATACCCTCTTTTGTTTTATCCACATAAACAAGTCTCCTCACCTTCAAGTTCCCTAGCTACAAAGTTCCCTTTTTATGGTGTAGATTCAGGGCTGGGAGCACAGTGAAGTTGGAAATGAGATGTGAACTCATTAGAATTGCTGAATCCCAATTAATTGGCTCTGTGTAGCAGATGTAAATGTAGTGCAGGCACTCCCTCACTGTTTGCTGGTAATTTATTGCAAATGTGAATGATTACTGGTAGGGTGAAAAGTACATAAAACGCAGATCAGGAGCCAGGCTAAAAGTTAAGGTTTCTTTTTCACTGTGTAGTAATAGATTTTTCTACTAAAATCTTATTTTAAACAGTAAAAATTTGCTAAAATATCACTAAAAAATCTAATGTTATCCTTAATGCTAAAACTGCTAACAAAAATGAGGTGCTCACGGTTTCCTTTTGTTCGTATGTTTTATTTCACATATCTGGATTGAAGAGCAGACAAGTGCAGTATGATAATAGATTAACCATCAAGACAGTGTGCTTTTATTCCTTTTGTAATATTTTTCTTTTCTTTACAAAAATTAAAATAGAATAATATATTTTCTGTAAGTAGTGATATTGGGTGGACAAAAAGGAGTTTTCATTGGGTGAAAACAAGACTAAGTGGCCAATGACAGAAATTTTCCATCTCTGCTTGATAGTGCAAGTGGGTTAGTGGGTCTGAATCTAATTGGAGGGAACAGATGGCTAAGTTTGGGATTCATTGGTTAGTGTTGCCCAATGAGTGTGCCGGGCTGGGATTGTGACATAGTGGGGACAGCCACCAATAGCAGGATGTTAAGTTTTGGTGCCAAATTTGGAGGTTAACTATAGAGTGGTGATCAGACCCGCCCCTGTGAAGCTAGTTAGTGGAGGTTTCTGGTGCCAAAATCAGGAGTCATGTCCATAGGGTCATTGAGACTCCTTCAACTTAAACAGTGCAAAAGCAGTGTTTTCTATGATTGGGCCTTGTGGAACAGTAAGCCCAATCAGATGTTAGTTTCTTAAGCCAGGGAGGAGCATAGAGGCACATTGTTCTCCTAGCTGTGATTGGTGGCTGAATATAAGCACTTGCTGTGATTGTAGCATATCAGCATGTTAGTGAATCATCTTATTTCTTGATTATGAATGCAAGAGCTGAATTAAGGGCAAATTCAAGGAGTAGGATTACTGGGTCTGGTGCGCTGCCATGAATGGCTGCCTGTTTAGGTTTGTGGACTGAGATTGGAGCCTGAAGTTTCTTTCAGAGATAAACTAATTCTCATGGTCAAAGTATTAATGTAAATTAATGTCAAAGAACAATTACATGTCAATTCAAAAAAATAGGCTTTTTTCCAAGATAAATGTCCTTAGACCATAAGAACCCTATAGAATAGAAGCCATTACTATGACCAAATATACAGAAGGTTGGTGTCCAGTGGGTCAAATAAATATCTGAGGGTGTTGATGGTATTTGATGGGGATGGGGATGGGTCTGTTGTTGCGCCTTACCTTTAGACTGAGTGTTACTCATCAGCCAAGACTCTCTAAGTTAATGTGTAGCTTGAATTGTGATAGTTATCGGGAGGGGCTAGTGCATCCAGGTAGTTTTCCAGTATTACTGGAGTCAATCCAGGCCATTTCTAGCTCTTGGCTGCCATCCCACTTTGAACTTAGCTAGTTACTACAGAGAGGGTGGGGGAGTGAATGAAGTGCCTCTTGCTCATAGGTTGCCATGGGATAGTGCCCTGATAGGAAGGATAAAGCTGAAGATTCGATGGAAGAGTTTGATCTTTCAATAACATAAAAGTGCAACACTACACCAGTCCCAATGAAACACCATAAAATAATCAAGCAGAAAAAATGAAATGAAGAATAAATAATACAAATGTCACATCTTATTCAACTAATTTTTTAAAAATTGTCTAACCATCTAAAAAGAACTTCAGAGCATAACAATGTTCCAATTCCCGACCCTACTTTTCCTGCGAAGCTACCATCCTGTTGAAATCATGTTTACTGTGCAAAGTTAAAGTCAAGCATTCAAGAAATCACCATGTTATTAAAAATGTGTTGTTAGTAATGAATGAAACCACATGAATAACAGTGTCCAAAGGATCCGACTATTAGGTCGGATCTGCACTTTCACCAAAGCAAGAGCAGTGGGATAAATAATTAACCATTAAGACAATGTGCTTTTATACTTTTTATAATATTTTCCTTACAGCTTGAGTAGAATTAAAATTGAATAACATCGTTTTTGAGTGTAGTGGGATTAGGTGGACCAAGCAGAGTTTTCAATGGATGAAATCAAGACTAAATTGGCATTGTAAGAAAACTTTCTGTCTCTGCTTGAAAGTATGAGTAGGTTAGTGGGTCTTAATCTTATTGGAGGGTACATATGGCTATGTTTGGGATTCATTGATTAGTGTTGCCCAGTGAAGGTGCCTGGCTGGGATTATGATGAAGTGGGGGCAGCCACCAGTGGAAGGACAGTAAATTGTGGTGCCAGTCTTGGAGGTTAACTAGGTGGTAGTCAGACCCACCCCTGTGCAACTGGTTGGTGGAGGGTATTGACACCAAAATTGGGAGTCTGTCTATAGGCCATTGAGAGACTCCACTAAGTTAAACAGTGCAAAAACAGTGTTCGCTATGACTGAGGCTTGTGGAAATGTATCCCAATCAGATGATAATTCATTAAGGCAGGGAAGTGCATAGGGGAACTTTGCCACCCTAGTTGTGATTGGTGTCCTGAAATAATGGCTTGCTATGATTGGAGTGTGTCCAGCAGGTTGGCAAGTCATCTTGGTTCTAGAATACGAACACTAGATAAGCTGGTCAAATTTAGGGCAAATTTGAGGAATAGGATTGGTAGGTCTGGTGTGGGGTTGTGAAAGGCCATCTGTACAGGCTTATGGACTGAAAATGGAGCCAGAGGTATCTTATGAAGATAAAGTAATTCATGTGAATTAATGTCACAGAACCATGTCAGCTCAGCAAATAGGCCCCTCTCAAAACAAATGTCCGCAAACAACGTGACATGATGATCCTGCTATATCAGAAGACATCACTCTGACCAAATTACACAGAAGGATGGTGTCCAGTGGGCCAAATTAACACCTGAGGGGTTGATGGTGTTTGATGAGGTTGGGGCTGTCATTGGCCTTACCTTTAGACTGAGTGTTACTCATTAGCCAAGCATCTAAAATCAATGTCTGGCTTGAATTGTGTTAGTTATAAGAAGGAGGTAGGGCATCTAGGGAGTTGTCCAATATCATTGGAGTCAATCTGGGGCCATTTCTAGTTCTTGGCTATCAACTCACCTGGACCTCTGATAAGTTCATCTAGGAGTGGCCAGGAGGAGTGGGGCATGCTGATCCAAGGCTGCCATGTGCCAGTTCCCCGATGGAAAGACAAAGTTGAAGAACTGATGGGATGGGTTGGACTTTCAATTAAGTACAAAAGTTTATATACAACAATACAGTTCCACTGAAATAACATAAAATAATGAAGCACAATACGAGATTAATAATAAATAAATATGTCATCTATTATTTAACTTAGACAAAATGGAGACATAAACCATCCTGATAGTAAAACCCTTCAAAAATTGCCTAACTCTCTAGAAGAACTTTAAAATCACAACAATGTTTAAATTCCCAACTCTACTTTTCATGTGAACTATCATCCTGTTGAAATCATGCCAAATGTGCAAAGTCAAAGTCAAACACAAAGAGTATATCCATGTTTGGAAAACTTTTTGTCACTAATGAGTAAAACAACATGAATACCAATGTCCAAAGGATCTGACTGTTAGGTCGGATCTGCGCTTTTACTGAAACTTCTTCTGGTCTGTCTGCAATTCTAGAGTAACCAGTTCTTTAGTAGTAGGAGTGATGGTGTATTTTCTTCAAATCCAGTATGCTAGTAATAGACATTAGCGAGTTAAGGCCTGGAGGTTTGGTTGCTTCTAATCAAATCTGTCATTCGAGTTCTTTTTTCACAAGATGATCATTATATCTGCCCTGAAGCTCTTCATAGATCAGTTTGTCCAGGACATGAAATGTGATAGAATCATGCCCAAGGCTGTTCATGCTGTGCTTGACTAAAGTGTTTAGGTGACTTTTCTTTTTGATATCTGTGAGGTGTATGGCTATGCAGGTTTTTGATTGGTTCATTGTCTTCCCGACGTAAAATGAGGGGCACATGGTACATTGACCCCTGTAGATGACTCCATTTGAGGATCAGTTGTTGTGTTCTTTACTGTGGTATGTTTTACTGGAGTTTGGGCAGGTATATCTGTCGAGGTTGCTCATAAAATGGCAATAAGTACAGGCAGGTGGTCCACAGCCAAAACTCCCATTGGGTTTCCCTGGGTTGGCTTCAGTTACCTTTGTTGTATGCTCAGTGTAATCCCTAAGGTTCTTGTTTGTACATATGTGAAAGGCAGGTTTGCCTGGGACTGCTTGGCTGACAGTGGTATTGTTTCTCAGGATTACCCAGTTGTTTTTGATTGCTTCAATAATCTCCTAGCAGTCAGTGGAGTATGAAATTGTCACGGATATATCTTTGAAAGTCTTTTTGTGTTTCTGTCTGGCTCTTTTCTCTTCTTGGTCTCAAGAATAGTCAGAGTTGTTTTCTTTTTAGGTCATAGATAGGATCTAATATGTTTCTGATTATCCTAGAGCTGTATCCTCATGACAAAATGTTCATTTCTAGGTCGAGTAGGTTTTTGTAAAGTCTTCGAGCTCTTCAGATACTCTGGCCATGATGATACTATGTGACTTAATTACATTCTTTATGGTGATCAGAAGGTGCATACTTTGCCTGTGAATAGTATGTTGACCCTAGTAGGTTTTCTATATAGGTTGTTGGTTAGTCTCTTGGAGCTAAGATTCTTTGAGATGTTGAGGTCAAGAAAGATTGCCTTGTCTTCGTTGTGGGTGTTGGTAAATCTAAGAAAATTTGTGGATCTTCCTATATAGTCAAAGAAGTCCACGAGTTCTGTTTATGACCTATTCTACATGATGAAGATGTCGTCAATATATATCATATAGAGTATACCATTAACTGGTAAAATCTTGAGCTGTAAATATGTTCCCTTTCCCATTTGCTTAAGACTGTGTTAGACAGGCTTGAGGCCGTTGCTGGCCCCATTGTAATGCCCCTTTTCTGTCTGTAGAATTGGTTGTTGAACTTAAAATAGTTGTTTTCTAGTAAGATTTTAGGAGTTTACCAATGGCTTCAGTTGTGATGTTGGCTCTTCTGTTGTTCAGTTCCATGGATTTTGTTACCGCTCGTATGCAGTAGTCATGTGGAAGCACTGTGCAAAGTGCTTCCACATCAATGGTGATGAAGAAGGAGTTTTCATTCACTGTGATGTTTTAATCTTCCTTAGGATGTCTCCTGTGTCTAGTATAAAGGAGGCATTGCTTTCAGTCTGTGGCCTGATCTGAACTTCAAGAAAGACAGAGAGGGGTTCTGTGATGCTGCCCCCGCTCGAAATGATAGGTCTGTAGGGTGGGTCTAGGATGCTTCTGTGTGGTTTCAGTATGCTGAAAAAATTGGGACTCCTCAGGTCACTCACAGTAATGAAGATGAGTATTCTGTTGCTAAAATGTACAGCTTTCCAAAGCTCCTGAATTTCTAGGAGAATGTTTTCATAAGCAACTTTCACTTGTAATATGTCACAGTCGTCCTAGAAGTGTTTGCTTTCTAGCATGTTTTCGATTTTAAGGTTGTAACTATTGGGGTCTGTTACCAGGATGCCTCTCTCTTTATCTGCTTTCATAATTCACCTTGAGGGATCAGAGCTTAGATCTTTCAGTGTTTTAAATTCATCTAGTCAAAGGTTGTAAAGCCATTTCTTGGTGGGTTTAATTAGGATTTTTTGGATGTCTAATCCACACTTGGCCTCAAACGCTGCAACTGTGTGGTGAGAGGAGCATAAAGGTTGCTTGTTTTTTTCCATTCATATCATTAGGGCTCATTGTCCAGTTTAGAATTGTCCTGAAAAAAACTGTTTTAGGTTGATTTTTCTTGCAAATAGCTTGAGATTGATGATGTTTTTTACAAAGTTGCTTCTGCTATGGGGAATGAAAGTCAGACATTTCTCGAGGATTTCCTTTTCAACTTCTGTAAATTGTTTTCTAGACTGATTCCAGATCCAGTTTTTGTGATTTGTTGATGGTCATTGTCAACCTTCAGTGTGGTAGATCCATCAGAGGGACCCAAAGGTGTCTTAAGTCCGCGACTCCTCTCCAAGTCTTGTCTCTCTGGTGCATGGAGTGTACCGGGGACTTGCTCATCCTTGTACAGTAGGTGTCCTGCACATGTTGGTTTGGTGGGCTTGCCAGTTGGCTTTCTTTTACAACACTACCCCACCAGATGCACAGTAGCAAGGACTGCCCAGATCCCACCCAAGACCCAATGTATTGTGATTTTTTTTCCTATATTGATGTTTTGTTTGTCCACATGAATAATCATCTGGGATTTCCTGCATGTGGAAAGCAGACACATAGGGGACAAAGTTTAGTAGATCACATGCTGTTTATATTGACTCTGACTGGCAATGTATATTTCAGTTTTTTTTTTCCCTAGTAGTGCGCAAGCTGCTTCTAGTGACTTGATTTGTAATATATATTTAATGTAAGCTGTCATTAAATTCTACTAATGTAGTTATTTAATGAATGTAGAGCATCCTAAACAATAAATTAAACAGTTACAGATTACCAGAGCAGTTCAAAACTCTCTTCCTACATTGTTGGGCTTACACTCACACATGCACACAGACTACACATTTTTTTTTTAAATTCGAGCACAAGGTTTCCTGTTCCAGAATTGGCTTCCTATTGCATGCAGATGCTTTTTAATTCTCAGGGTGCATGTTCATATCAGGATGGATCACTTTAATTACTCTATTCTTCCCTACTGAAGGTTGTTTGGATATGCTCCAAGCCCTCTTTAATTCTGCCTAATAGATGGAGCGGTGCAATGTAATATGATCCATCCTACAAAACTGCAGTTCCCAAAGTGAAATATCACCAATTAGATTACCGCTTTTAACATTGTCATAGTTGTTTTTTTTTTTTTGTTTGTTTTGCAGCTAGTTTGCAACTTTATATAAAGCATTAATTATGCACTTGCTTGTACTGTTATTTGCTAAATTCCAAGTATCACCATTCGCCCATGTCTCTGCTTTAATTTTAACAGGGTTTTTTAGTACAGAAACTGTATGAATATATGAATGATGTGATTGATATTCCTGGTGTCTTCTGCAACATCTATGTTCCTGCTATTCTGCTTTTTATTACATGCATAACTATGGAGGCATTTATACAGACACATGCAGACACACAGACACACACACGCACACACGCACACACGCACGCACGCACACATGCACACACACACACACACACACACACACACACACACACACACACTTGCACATGCACAGACAAAAAATATTAGCACTGTTACTGCAAATTTCACTTTTTTCCTTTGCTTCACACATCTTTAACACCATTTTGTTATTAAGGAAATGAACATGTACATGTCCTTTAACAGTGACTTAAGTAGAATTCCTGACACAGTTTTAGGTATACAATGTAAACTCTGGGGCCAATTTAAAACATTGAAACTGCAAATATTACTTTTTTTCACCTCGATTTTGCAGGATGAAAAGCCCCCCTGCACCCCCCCACTTAAATATAACAACTCTGAGATCGCACTACATTGTGGAAAAGGGTAAACTACGATTAGACAATAAATATTCATGATATCACAGGCAAATTTGCATGGCATGTCAATCATGCATCATTTGCATGCTACACCACAGTCACTAGGCGTGTCAATGACTCTGGCCACGCCCATTACTGTGCTAAATGATTGGTGGGGTAGTGTTGTAAAACAAAGCCTTCCAGTTTTCCATTCCTGGTGTTCATGAGGTTAAAGTGTTCTCCAGTCCCTGTTGCTTTGGCCTGGTTCAGTGTTGAGATCTCTCTGGAGCTTAAAAATCTTTTTGTGCCTCAGTTTATTGTCCAGTGTTCTAATTTTGTTAAAGATCTTCTGTAGCTTGTTCTCATTGAGTCATTTGGTATGAGATTCCAGCCTGTCTAGTTCATTTCTGTGTTGTTTTTGTAACTCTTGGTTGTGCTCAATTAGGAGTTTTGTTGCATTAAAGCTTGCTTCATTCAATATATTTTGTCAGTTGTCAAGTAGGGTGTCATCCACTTTCCTGACACTCAGTCTTTTGTATATCTTTAGTCCTTTTGGAATAGTTTTCCTTTCAAGACAGGTTTGCAGATATACATCTTCCCACTGGAGGCCCTTGAAGTCTAGAAGGTTGTCTTCCAGTTCCATTATTAATTCCATCTCTCCAATCTCATGGGTTTCCAGAGGGTTCAAGTTTAGGAGCCTTGAGGAGCTTAAGGTAATTCTTTCCATATTTAGGTAGCTTTCTCATTTGGATTTGTATTTGTAGCTTGGGGGCAGTGCTGTGTAGCTACTACTACACAGCAAAAAAAACATAACTTTTAGCTTGGCTCCTGCTCTCAGTTTTATGTACTTTCACCTTTTAGTGTGCATCACGAATACCTTTTGGCACTCTTGGGCATGGACATTTCTGAGCATCGGATTTAGGGTAGTTCAAATTGTACTCATTTTGCAATACTGGTATAGAGGAGGAAAACATAACAGCAATACTGACTGCCCTACCTCCAGTGGGTGTGTCAGCCAGGTTAGACTTACAAAGTGTAAAAGTAATGGTATCAAGCTTTTAATTGAAATGTAAGTAAGCAGCACACATTTTACAGTTTCTGTTCAGCAATATCCAACCTCCCCTACATTTGTTGACAACTTTATATTATTGCCATTCAATAACCTCACACATTTTAAGGAGTGCGTGTCTCAGAGTACTGGTCAGATAAGACAAGAATGAGCAACAAACACAGGGAGTTAAGACAGAACTGCATGTATGGGATCAATAGTCATAAATGTTTGCGTGATCCCTCAGTGTACTACATCTGAAAGTAACACATGTACACTCAACAGTCATATGCTTTGTTAGTACTGTGGATGATGTTGCAGTTGGTAGTATACAGTGTGATTTCAGTTTCCTCTTGAAAAGCTGTTTGTGTGGCAAAGAGGAATAAGACACCCTTATTGTGTTCTAAGGGTTAATTGGTGTGAGAGTTCAAATTCGGACCTGTGTAAAAATGTTTCATGTGTACTATGAAAAAATCTGAAGTGTTTATTTCATAGACTGCTTTTCTTCATTTCAACTAATTTTCCCTTTTTATTTTTATTTTATTATTTTTATGTCAGTGTTTGCACAGTGAGTTGCTTAGTGCAAACTAGGGAAACATAGAAACACAATGAATGCCAGGTTTAGTTGGATCATAGGAAGTTACTTGGCTATCAACCCAGACGTCATTTCAAGCCTAGCTGTTTCATCCAATGTAATATCATAGATAGGTTCATAGGTAGGTTCATAGGTAGGTACTAGGCTATTGGCCCTAGGGCCTATACAAGCCTAGCCAAAAAGGTACCCCGGCTTTCACCACCCAAGAAAATTATTTTCCTGCGCCCCTGTCAAGCAGAACCACAGAAGTGATCCCCGGGGTGAATTTCCTATTACCCATCCAATCATCAAGATTTTTCTTGAAGAGTGCTAATGAGGAGCTATATTTGACATAGATAGGTAGTCTGTTCCAGAGTATGTGAAGTCTCTGGGACAGGAATCTATCCCTTCAGCATGTTCTGTTTATTGTGGTGACAAGGTTTAGGTCCCTAGAGCGTGTAGCTCGGAGGGATTGGGATTTTTTTAAGTGGACCATGTCCGGCAGCTCTGGGTTTGACATAGCTTTGTATGTTAGGCAGAGATCACCTCTGAGTAGGTGATATGAGATGGAGTAAAGCTGGAGTTTTTTGAGACGGTCTCTGTAAGGCATCTGTTTGAGGCCAGTAATCCTCTTTGTGAGGTATTTTTGCAGCCTTTCCAGTTGTTGTAGATGTCTTGTGAGGTACATACCAAAAGGGGTGTTGTACTCTATAATGGGTCTAATGAGTGATGAGTAGAGGGGAACAATGACCTCTTTTTTTCTGGATGCGAAACCTTTTGTGATGAGGTGTGCCACGTAAAAGGATTTCCTGACCACTGTGGAGATGTGATTATCAAAGGAGAGACTACTGTCCACCTGATTCCCAAGGTCTTTTATCACACTTTTGGTGTTAAGTAGACTACCGCCTATGTGGTAGTTCATGGGTACAGAGTTTTTACCAAAGGGGATGACAATGCACTTTTTGGCATTGAGCTTAAGACCATGTCTTTGACACCAGGCATCTGTCTCAGTGAGGCCCTTTTGTAGGATGTCTACATCATTAGGAGTTTCGATTAAGGCTCCTAGTTTGCAGTCATCTGTGAATTTAGTTATCCAAAGACCTTCTGTGTTAGCCTGTACTTCAGAGAAGTAGATACCAAACAGGAGAGGACCCAGGACTGAACCATGTGGTACTCCACTTGTCAGTGGTCTGAAGTCTGATTTGGAGTCTGCTACTTTCACAGTGTGGGTTCTGTCAGTAAGCCAGTTGGCAACCCATCTTGTGACATAGGGATTTATACCTAGTTTAGTGAGTTTATCTATAATTTCAGAGTGGGGGATGGTGTTGAACGCCTCGGCGAGATCTAGATAGGCTGTGTGAACCACCTTACCCTCATCTATGGCTTTGGTGACTACTTCAAAGAAGTCTATCAGGTTTAGGAGACATGATCTGCCTTTTACAAACCCAAACTGTGTGGGGTCCAGAGTTTGGAGATCTCCAATGTCTTTGTTTATGAGTTCCATGATGATAAGTTCCATGGCCTTGCAGACCAGGCTCGTCAGGGTAATGGGGCAGTAGTTCCCGGGATCTGTTGTGGCCCCCCCTTTGTGGAGTGGGATAACTGTCGCAGTGCACCATTTCATGGGCACAAAGCCTGAGGTGAGGCTATGACTGAACATGGTACTTAGGTGGGGTGCCAGTTCATTCTGTAGTTCATGTAGAAGGCAGCCTGGGATTTTGTCAGGTCCCATGGATGCTGTGTTCTTGGCTTTGGAGAGTGAGATTTTTACCTGTGCAGCCATGATTACAAGAACTTTGCATTTTTCCGCTATAAAGATGGGCTCTTTATGGGGTGAGAGGGGGGTAAAGTTAGCACTGAACCTATCTGCCAGGATGTTGGCAATATCAGTTGGTTCTGTATATTTAGTGCCATTGTGCTGTAACTCAGAGCAGATCTGAGTGTTGCCATTGAGATTCTTGACATAACTATAGAATGCTTTGTGGTTGTCTTTAGAATCAGTGGCAATTTTGTTTTTATAACTAGCTTTGGAGGATTTTATGAGGGATCTCAGCTTCTTACTGAGGCTGACCAGGGAGTTCCTCCAATTGTGAGATTTTACTCTTTTTTGCAACAGTTTCTTTCTTCTGTTGTAGAGTTTGTTTATGGCAGAAGACCACCAGATTGGCTTCCTTTTTTTGGAGGATAGCATCTTGATTCTGTTAGGGATAGCATGAGCCATGCACTCGTGTAAGTGCATATAAAGTGCATTTGTGTAGGATTCAGCAGTCGTACCTCTATTGTCCATCTGCATGGGTGTCATGAAGTTTGCCACTTCTGTCTTAAGAAGAATGAAGTTGACTTTGGAGAAATTTTTTATGGTTGTTTTTCTAATGGGGGGTGGGAGCAGGATGTGGATATCTAGGGTGATTAGCTTGTGGTCAGATCTGACCAATGAGAAGCTGACCTCTGGTGTGGAACACCGGTCACCCATGTTGGTGATGACCAGGTCTAGGATATAGCTGCCCCTGGTGGGGGTGTGGATAAGTTGATCCAAGGCATTGGAATTGATGATTTTCAGAAAATGTTGAGCAAAAGAGTTGGCACATGAGTAGTTTTCCCAGTTAATGGTAGGGTAGTTGAAATCACCCATTATTAGAGTGTTGGGCTGTACTGTAATATTTTCCAGTGTATCAAGAAAAGAGGAGTGGGAATCCTGGGGCATGGTGGGGGGCCTGTAGCAAGCTACAATCTGGATTGCGGTTTTTCCCAGAGTTAGTTGAACTTGGATAATCTCGGATGCATTATGCTGAGCAGCTAGCTTGGAGGTGTGGATATGCTTAATGAATATGGACACGCCTCCACCTTTAGTGTTTTGGTCCGGGTTTGGTGGCTGAAAGGTGTGGTATGAATTATATCCTGGTAATGCAGGGGTGCTCTCTGGAGCTTTGAACCAGGTCTCTGTCACTGCACAGATGTCAATGTTCTCTATTTTAAGGAGTGGCTCGAGTGAGTTCATTTTGAGGTTTAGACTGATAGCATTGAGTAGCATTACCCTCAGATTTTGCTTGCTTGTACCTGTTATGGTGGTGAATTTTTCATTTGATCCTTGCCTAAAAAAGGCACTATAGGGGTGGCAAGAGCCTTTGCCAGTATCCAGAATCCCAAGGGTGACCAGTGCAGGCCATCTCTGGCAAAGCAGCGTGGTCATTCGATCATGTCATCCCAGGCAGACAGATACTGGATTCCCTTACTCTAGTCAATATCCAGGATTGTATTTATTAACGACTACCCATGTCCAGGATGATTGTGGGTGCTATCCCCAGTAAGTTTTTATGGTGCTCCATCCACTTGTCCAGGTTCTTTTTGAACAGTTTCATAGAGGTACTTTGCTTCACAGGAATTGGCGGCCTATTCCAAAGATGTAGCAGTCACTGGGAGACAAATCTGTCCATCCAGCACTTTGTTTTCAAGTAGAAGGCCATATTTAGATCCATGGAATAGGTAGCTCTAGTCCCATTTGATTTACAGATGTGCAGCCAATTCATATGAGTATAGTGACAGGGACTTTAGTCAGTCTGTGTAAGGCATCTACTGGAGTCCCTTGATCTTCTCAGTTAGAAACCTCTGAGGTCTCTCCAATTCTTCAGTTGCTTTGTATAATACATGCGGAAAGGGACATTACACTAAATTATGGGCCTGATTAATGATGAGTATAGAGGGGTTATAACTTCCTTTGCTCTAGAGGTGATGCCTTTGCTAATCATGTGTTCTATGTAGAAAGCCTTCCTTACTACAGTAGACACATGGTGGTCAAAGTTAAGATCGCAGTCTACTTGTGATCCCAGATCTTTTACCACTTCATAGGTACATAGCATTTTGTTGTTAATTTGATAGTGTGAAGGGACATTGTTTTTACTGAAGGGAATGATTATGCATTTCTTTGCATTCAGTTTGAGACTGTGACTAAGACATCAGTTGTTGGTCTGCGTAAGAGTCTCCTGAAGTATACTTACATTGTTTCAGAATTCAATAATTGCCCCCAGTTTGCAGTTGTCTGCAAACTTGGTCAGCTATAGCCCCTTAGTTTTGGCCTGAACGTCTGAGAAGTATATACCAAACAGTAGGTGGCCTAGCACTGACCCTTGTGGCACCCCACTGGTAACAGGCCGGCTGGTTGATGTGGACTCACCCACTTTGATAGTACAGTAGATGCCCTCTTATCCAGCACTTCAGAACATCTCAGCTTATCATTTTACTCTTAAAATTGTAAAATAGTGAAACAAAAATGAACTTGCAAGTTCATTTTTTAATATTTTAACCAAGATGTTCCAAAGTGCACAAAGGATGTGGAAATGTTGTTCTTCTCTGTCTGTTGCTATAGCCAGTTAAAGCAGAGTCTGGTTAAAGTGAGACCGGATAAGAGGGAGTTTACTGTATGTGACCAGTGTGTGATTCAGTTGGCAACCCATCTTACAACAAAGGGGTTTACAGTTTGCTAAGTTTATCAGTAATGCCTGAGTATGAGATTGTGTCAAAGGCCTTTGCCAGGTCAACATATGATGTGTGCACAGATTTGCCCTCGTCAATGGCCCTGGTCACATTTTCAAAGAAATCCACCAGTTTTAATGGGCAGGATCTGCCCTTGATGAAGCTGAATTGGGTCAGGTCCTGGGTTTGGAGGTTGCCTATGTCTTTACTTATGATGTACATGATGATACATTCCATGGCTTTACAGATGAGGCTGGTCAAACATATGGATCTATAATTATTCTCCATTATGCAGGAACAAAGCCAGTGGTTAGGCCATGATTGAATAGGGCACTTAATGGTACTGCTCCCACAAAGGCTGTGTTTTTTTGCCTTAGACAAGGCTTTAATGACCTGTTCTTTGGATATGTAGGATGGGTGTGCTGGGGGCGAGGTTTGTGTTAAGTTTGGAGGGGATAAAGGAGTAAAATTTTCACCAAATCTGTCTGCTAGCAGGTTTATCTCTGCAGGATCAGCATGTGTGATACTGTTAGCCATTAGCTTGACACAGCTTGGGTCTTACCTTTTAAGCTGCATACATAGCTGTAAAAGGCCTTATGATTATCTTTGGCTGTGATTGCTAAATTTTCCTCAAAGCTACCCTTAGAGGATTTGGCATGTCTTATTTTCCTGTTGAGGATGAGGAGGGTGCTTTTCCATTGTTTGGTCCTTGCCTTAGTTTTCTTAGACTGCAACTTTTTGTATTTGTTATAAAGTTTGTTAATGCTGGATGTCCACTAGGGCAGCTTTTTTTTACTTGGGACTCTGGCTTTGATTGCCTCTGAAACAGCCAGTCTGTACACTTATATAAGTGATATGGGACTTTAGTGTAAGCTTTGGTGCATTTACCACTTCCATTTGGGGGTGGGGCTTGGAATGCATTTAAACCTTCTCCTAGGAGGATATACTTTGCTTTGGTGAACTTTTTTAGTCTGACTTCACCCTTTGTGAATTTTGGTGTTAGTACTAGTTAAAAGGTGACTGATTTGTGGTCAGATTTAACTAATGAGGGTCCAACAATTGCAGTGGTGCATCTGTTTGTCATGTTAATGAGGAGCAGACCTAGTATGTTTGTTCCTCTTGTTGGAGTGTGAACAATTTATTCCAAGGCATTTGAGTTAACAAAGTCAAAGAACTTTTGCACTAGTAAGTTAGGACTAAAGTAGGTTTCCCAGCTGATGATGGGATAATTAAAATCCCCCATGATCAGAGTGTTGGGCAATATTTTGATTGACTCCAGTTTGGCCAAGTAGGCCTCATGTACATCATGATCCACGGAGGGGGGGTATATAACTACTTATGACATGAATGGGGGTCTTAACCACAGTAATCTGAACTTGGAGTAACTCCATGGAGTTGTCCATTATAACTAGTCAGGAGGTGAATTTATCACTAATATAGATAGAAACACTGCCTCCTTTGGTTCTCACACATTCATTTTGCAGTCTGAAGGTGTGGAACGCTTTCTAACCTTGCAAGACCAGGGTACTCTGTGTGGCCTTGAACCAGGTATCTGTGACTGCATAGCCATCTATATCCTCCAGTGATAGAAGTGCTTCCAGGATGTGCAGTTTTTGGTTTAACCTCCTAGAGTTTAGCGGCATAACCCTTATTTTGTTATTGTTGGCAAGTATTACGTCGGCAATTTTGTTTTTGAGACCTTGCCTAAAGAGGGCACTATGGAGGAGGCAAGAGCCATTGCCAGCAGCTGAAAGCCTAGTGGTGCCTTGTGAAAACTGTCTCTGGCAAAGCAGCGAGGTTTGTCAACCATGTTATCCCAAGTTGACAGAAAATGGATGCCTTTTGAATGACACCAAATTTTAAGCCAATTATGAAATCGATATTTTATTTTGTTTATACTGTGGCATCATGACTTTCTCCTTTTCTAACCTGGTGACTGGGACATCCATGTGTCTCACTATGGAGCTCCACTGATAAGAAAATGTGTTTTTTAAGTGTTATGCCTTAAGAGCTTGGTAGGTGAGATGCTGGTGTTGTGTGTCTTGGGGCTGTGTTAGTTGCAGCAGTGTTTTGTTTTGGAGGTCTTTGGTGTTTCAGTAAGTTTTGTGAGAGAACCTCTACATATGTTGATTTATGTGTTAGATGCATTCTATGTATATGAGTAGTGATACTATATGCATGAGTAGTTGTGAGTGAGTTGACAATCTCTTCAGTGTTACTGTTTTGAGTGTGAGAGAGCTGGGGTTCAAGATTCCTGGCATAGATATAGCTCTTGCATTCTGCACCTAAGTCAAAAAGACTGGCAGAAGAAACAAAGGTAGTCCAACTGTCCATAATGCTAGGTTTAAAGAACTATTATCACAAAGGAGGCGCTTTCAGGACTGATCTAGGATGTGCTCTGTAGATGGATATTTCTGATGGGGTTTTTGGCTGGCATTTTAAGAGGTCACAGCTCGCTAGCAATATTTAGATCAGAGATGTACTAAATATGAGGATTACACTAATGTACTACAGCTGTATCTAAGGGAAAATTGTTCTTATCTCATTTGTGAGACACTTAGTGATGCACAAATCTGGACTACTAGCCCACACAGGAAGCAGACAGACCACTTGCACACAGGGGACAGACAGTGTAAAGGTCAAAAAGGATACATTGTTGTAATTTTTGCTTTTTGTCAAGCAATGCCACCAAGTGACAGTACACGGCAGTTAGTAAGGTTCCCCAACACCTGCAGCCATTGAACACCTGTAGGCAGGATGCAGACAGTCAATAATTTAAAATGGATACATTCTTTTAATTCTTTTGGCCACCAGCAAAAATACTAAGCAGAGTTAGGCAGTGGTTAACACACAAAACTTAAGAATGAATAGGGAATTATGCAACTGTCATTTACCTATTCTTGTGGCAGCAGATATAAGTGTAAGGCTGTAATATAGATGGTCCTGGCTTCAAACACAGGAAGTGCAATATATTTTTATTGTTGTGCCTGTCCAGTTTATAGCAATGAACAGAAAATATATATGTGCTATTTAAACATTCTTGTGGCAATAGGTGTAAGTGAAGGACTGCCATGCACATGGTCCTGTGTTCTAATACAGGACATTCCAGAACTTTTTACTGTTGTTCCATTACACTTTATATTCAGTACCACTTATAACACTTTAGATAGTGGAGCTTATATGAATTATATGTATAAGGGATAAGACACACTTATTGTGTTTTCAGATGTATGGCTGAGGGTATACTGTCTACTATGTTTCTGTAAGTATAATTCTGCTATGTGGACTCGGATGGCCTTCACACTTGAATAAGACACATACACAAATGAATCTATATACAAGAACCTTGTCAGGTCACGCACATACGTGGTTAGCACCTCAAACTGTCAGCTGTACTTATGAATGATTCATGACTATATCTAAGCAGCACTTCTCCTGTGGCAAAGATGATAAATCACTGCTGTGGAAGAAAATGGTTTGTTCCTTATGAATAGGTTTGAATCCCCCACTTTATAAAGCCGAAACAAAAATGTGTCAGGTCATGGAATTTATGCTCCCAGTGCATGTCTGCAAAGTTAACTCATCTAAGAGTTACAGCAACAGACATCCCTCAAACTAATATCAAATGTCAGATTAAGCTTCCAATTTCAAAAAATGCTATCCTACCTGCTGGGCACTGCTGCTCTCTGCTTAACATCATGCAAACGTGGTTGGCATCATTTCTCAGGTTTGCAGACTACCAGTAAACATGATAACAAGAACTGGAGAAAAATCATCATTTGTCATTGCTCTTCTTTTGGTATTAGACATGACTAATGTTACAGGGGAAGGTGCCCAGTTTAGGATGCAGAGGTGGGGTGTCCATGAGTCCAGGATATTTATTGGACTCATGGTAAAGTCCCACAGCCAAAAGCTTCTGCAGGGAGACTTTTCTTTTGTTTGACTAAGGCTGTTTCCAGTGTGATTGACATCCCACTCACTAGAGAGCAATGTAGGCACCAATTCAATGATCTACAAAGGCACAAGAGGGATATGCTCAACCAATAGTTGACTAAGTTTCAAAATGATGACATCTCACAGTTGTGTAAGAACGCTAATAAAGAGAATTTCTAATTCATAGAAAGATAAATATAGACAAGACTGTATGCATAATGGTCCTCTGTTCTGTTCTTTTCTTTTCACAGCTAATGTCAAAATTGAGTTGATTCAGCAGGCTCGTTCTGAATATCTGGAGAGACTGAGGGAAACAAGTGGCATGCATGCAGCAGAACAGAAGCATTATTGTAGGTTTAGAAGTTAGTGATATATTTTTTTGTATTCTATACAGTAGTAGCAAAGTGAGCATGCATAGCATAACTGCAAAAGCAAGTTTGCTTGCATAAGGCTGTAGCGCAAACCAGCTTTAGGAATCAAGTGTAAGATTGTAGTCAGAGGTTGTGGGTTCAAATACCACGTGTAGCAACTATACAATACTGTATTTATTTCATAGTATTACATAAATTAAACTCTACACAAGTGGCATAAATGACCTACTGTTAACCTTAATCAGTATACTTGGACCGAGCATATGTGCAATATATGCACAGTGCAAAAATTACTTTCAGCAATCGGTGATTATTGTTTGCAGTTGATAGGATATATACTTAAATATAATAGTTCAGATAAAATAGTTGTCTAATTATGATGGTGTATTGAATGTCACATATGATGGTAATCATTTTATCTCTTTTTTTCTTTCACCCTAACACTTATATTTTTTGTTTTCTATTGTGTGTCATAAAAATGTCTTACGTCGTCCATCTGTAACAAATTAGTAAATGCTTAACAGCACAGTGAGATAGGCAAGCCCCAGTGGGTCACCCTTCCTCCACTCTACTGGCTCCAGCACTGATGCCTAGCACATCTGGGACCCAAGCTAGCAGCACTGTCTCTGTTGCCCTTGCACTACCTGCCCCCTCAGGTAGCACTACCCTGGCAGCTGGTGCTCTGGTATTCTCCAGGAGTAGTGGCAGAGGTGGGGATTTATTCACCTCCCAGAAGATGCCATGGTGGTGAGTAGGACTGTGCACTGCACCATTGGTGTATGCCTATGCTAGATGGAGAGGCTGCTCTCCTTCATGGTCCATAGGAGGAGAAGATGTCAAGCACTCCAGCAGCCAGTGGAGTAAGGGGACAGTGATGACAGTCATGTGGATGAGGATTAGATTCTCACTGGCTCCATGTTTGATGGGCATGAGCTTCCATTATCCATTCCCTCACCCCAGTCATGGCGACCCCCAACTTTTTGTGTCCCTCTCTGTTCCTGTGTCATCTTGTTTGTTTTGTTTGTTTCTGTCAAAGGAAAAATATACTTTAAAAATGATCAGTATAGGGTAGGTTCAGGTTAAGGCACTTTAATCTTGCAGCAAGGAGACAAAAACGTGCTAATACAGAGTTTGTCTAACTAGAATCAGGAAATGCAGGCATTTTTATACATTTTCTAATAAGACATTGCCTACCAAGCTGACGTAGTGAATCACAAGTTTTGTCATCATCATTTCGTAGTGATTGTTTTTACAATATTCTGCTGGTACTATCAATTTTTGTGAGAAAATTCCTAAGAAAAACAACATGGCCTTGGCTACCACCGGTTAGATATATGCAATGTTACCATTCAAGGTACTGTGGTTAATTCGAGCACAAAGCAAGTATAGATTGCAGTTCATTTCTCTAACAGTCCTTTGTCTATGTTATCTCTAACCTCTGCAGCTGTGCATGTTCTCATACTTCGAACAGAGATGATTGTTTAAAATCATTACATTACAGAATATAGCATTGTTCATTCATTTCTTCCTGACCTAGCAGATAATCACCTGCTTCTCAAGTACATTTCCAAAAGGCATAAACATGAATACTGCTGTGCTAGCAATTACTAGGTCAGAGGGCATCTTGCAAGTTTCAGAAAGCACACTGCAGTTTCAAAAAGCATCTTTTAGTCTCATATGAAACTCAACTGTATATAAAATAGTATATATAAAATAGAATGAAAAACGTGTTAACTTATTTAGTTTCTAATCAGCATTAAGCACACACATTAATACATATTTTTCCTGACATTTCCCCCCTGTTAATACTTTTTAATTCTATTTTCAAAAGAATAAACAGTTTGCTTCTTCTTTTAACCTCTTCCATTCAGGATTTGCAGTTAAGAGAGTCATTCAGTTTAAACTTATGAAAGTGTTTCACATTCTAACAATTCTTCAATTTCAGTACTTTGATACAAAGTCTCAGAAACTGATATATCTATAAATTCTTTGATTAACTTTTTCATGCAGGGAATACCACAACAAATGCATGCTCCTAATAGGAGTAATCCCACACAAATGGCAATCAGGATGTTCATTAGGATGGAACCCCACCCCCCTAAACAAATTCTGGAAAAAGTCCGTCAGAGGGTTTGGGCCTGGTTTGGTCATGGCTGACACTTGCTGTATCACCTCAAGGTGGTCGTTTTATCTCATGTTGAGGATCAGGTATATACGCACAGCACTCTTCTTTGATTAAAGCGCACATACCACCTCTCGCAGCTAGGGTGAAGTCAAGACCCATACGGTTCTGGAGCACTACAGTTCTCATAGCATTCAGTTCATCAGTTATCAATTCAAGATCAGAAAAAGTTGCATTACTCATTACTTTGAGAAGTTTAGACAGTTTTCGCAGCTCCCAAATTGATTTCACTGCACCATATGCAGGTAATATGCCTGCCCATGATATGACAGCATCACTCAAGTCCATGTGCGTCAGCTTGGTACCCACGGTATGATGGTCTTTCCAGCCCACCTCGATCTGTCCCACTGGATTTTCAGGCTTCCTGACAGCTTTCTTGGCTACATCTCGGGTATTTCGAATATATTTCCTTGAGGCAAAACTGCAGTGTGTCGTATGGCCGGAACCAGGTACCCCAAAAAACAACTGCCGGACCAATTCTCAGATAACCATTTATATGCTTTCTTACCACACACAAAATAACAATCCTCTACCTTAGTAGTTATTTTGCTATGAAATGGCTGAACTGCATGAAACATTTTCCTTTCTATTACAGACAGTTGCTTAAAAAGTACAGGATTACGTTGCACTTCATCAATAGTCTTATGCATGGACTCAAGAAATGAGTCATAATTCGAATTACAAACTGTATCCATTCTGTTTGCTTTGGTATAACATTTGTAATGTACAGTCACATTGCACCTGCTCCAACCCACTTGAATTGTGTCATTCTTATAAAAACATACAATTCCCTTTTGTGTCACAGGCAAATACAGTGCTACCTTATCATGTGCTTTGATAGCTACGGTGTCATAAACCAAATTTTCCCAGGTCTCATTGACCCCTAGGGGGACTGCAGTCATTAATAACCCCCCGTATGCTGTTGGTATGGCTGTGCAAATCCAGCAATTCGAAACATTAAAAGTCTCAGCATACACACGTGTAATTGCCTGATAAGTGTTAAAGTTCGGGTGCCAGTCTATGGTCGGCTCATCACGTTTGATCAGTTCAACTTTTGTGGCTGGGAAAAGGAAAGGCCCCAACAAAAAGATCAATGTTATCACTATAGCTATCAGAATAATTATGCAAGTTTTCTGAGGTTGTTCTGCATCTCTGTTTGCTCTATACCTGGTCATTTTGTTCTCGTTGTACAACAGTAACAAGGTTTTTGTCCAGTTCAAAGTTCTTAACCAGTTTACAGTGTGTCAAATGAATCCAGGACGCTTGCTCCGTGATCTTGACTGAAGTGGGTGTCGACAGTAGTACCTGGTACGGCCCTTCCCACTTCGGTGAACTCCAGTTCTTTTTCTTCACCACCTTCACCCAGACCCATACGCCTGGGGCTACTGCTGCTTCCGATGGTCTGGGTTGCTCTTTATCTGAAAAAGAATTTAACTGCAAAAGTTTGTTATTCAAAAATCACCTCATATACCCTGCAAGTGAACTGTCAGCCTCCTGCTCTGCAAGCATGAGAGGTTTCCATTGAGGTGTATAATATGCCCTCCCAAACAGAACTTCAAAAGGAGTTAATCCTTTTGCATTTGGAACAGTTCTCATGCTCAACAGTGCCAGAGGTAAACAGTGCACCCAGTTCTTTTGTGTCTCACTAATCAATTTTCTAAGCTTGTTTTTCAAAACCCCATTATGCCTCTCTACTAATCCTGCAGATTGGGGATGGTATGCACAATGATTTTTCAGAGAAATCACAAAATAATGGCTAAGTTGTTGTATAGTTTGATTTGCAAAGTGTGTGCCATTGTCACTATAAATCTTTTCCGGTATGCCAAATCTAGGAATAATTTCTTTAACGAGGACTTTTGCAACAGTAGCTGCATCTGGATTTTTAGTTGGAAAAGCTTCCACCCATTTGGAAAACATATCTATAATGACAAGGCAGTACTTCTTATTTTCGCATTTGTTCAGCTCTATAAAATCCATACAAATAGTATGGAATGGATACAGTGGTGTAGGGAAGCTCCCTTGCTTAGGTTTCAATGCCCCTTGTGCATGATGCTTGTTACAAACATGGCATGCTGCACAAAAATTTTTTGTGTAGTTTGTAAATCCATACGTCGTAAACACTCGATTCACTAACTGTACCAACCCCCCTTTATACATATACGAGACTACCACAGGGATATTGTGAAAGTCCAACAATATTCGCACAAGAAGTGTGCTCTTAAGGGAAATTGCACTTTACTGTGTGTGGATTTGTTATCCTTCCTAATGTGGATGCACCTCACTCGTGTTAGTGGTGAGGACTGAGGCTCCTTGATTGCTGGGCCAGTGCATGAGTGTCACAGCAGTGACCCCACATGCTGTTGTAAAATGCTTTCTCTAATATCAAGCAAGTGCATACTCACCACACACACACACACACAGACACACACACACACACACACACACAAACATACACACACACAACAAAATGGTAATAGCAGTGCCCCACATATTGTTGTAAAATACTCTCTCTAATATCAAGCAAGTGCACGTGCCCACACACACACGCGTGCGCACACACACACACACACACACACACACACACACACACACACGCACACACACACACACACACACACACACATCTCCCAGTTGAGGAGAACCACTACTTATCTAAGTGCACAGACTAGAGAACACAGGACTTTATTCAAGCATCACAGCACAAGTCTGAATTTTATAAGGCTGCAGGCCAACATACAGTGGATAACATTTGCATTGGATGTTGGAGAGAAGATGCTGGAGAGGCTTGCATAACATGGATATGTAGGCTTGTGGAAGTGTCAAAATATTGTCAGACCATGGAACTGGAGTGGCAACTGTCAGGTACAGACTTATGCACTTCTGGCTAGGTAGACACACACTCCTCCCAGTTGACTGCCATGAGAATAAAAACCCTGCCTAATTACACAGGCTAGAGATTTCAGGAATTTACATAAGTGCAGTGGCACAAGTCTGACTTTTACACAGTTGCAGGCCAACTTATAGTGGATGACATTAGCAAGATATGTTAGAGAGAAGATTGGTAGGCCTGCATGAAATGGATATTTAGGTTTGTGCAAGTGTCAAAATACTGTCAAACCATGGAACTTGAGGGATAACTATTAGATACAGACTTATGCTGCTCTGGCTATATAGATATGCATACCCCTCATAATTGACTGCAATGAGAAAAGAACTCCTGCCTCAGTACACCGCCTAAACAACTCAAAAATTTATGCAAGCACTACAGCACAAGTTTGACCTTTACAAGGCTGCAGGCCAACTTATAGTGTATGAAATTGCACTGGATGTTGGAGAGAAGAAGTTGGGAGGCCTGCATGAAGTGGATGTGTAGGCTTGTGCAAGTGTTCAAGTTCCGCATATTACCAGATTGATGAGTGAAGAATGAGTAGTATGTAGTGGCTGTGTTCCAATATGCAGGTATAGTTTAACAGACAGCTTTACAAACTATATACAAACAGGTAGCCACATTACTGCATATGTTTGAAAATCTGAATGTGTATTGTCATTCTAAAGATGTACATAATATATAACACAACATTTGTTATCAATTTATGTAGTGTAGTTTATATATTTGTGAACAAGTACTGGGAGACCAGGCGTGCAGTCCATAGGGGAGGTAACAGATGGCTATATTGTACATATGTGACATATTCTTAGATAGGGCCTTCATTTTTTATGTTTTCACATTTAGTTTCATGGCATAAAGACTAAATGGACAGTAAATAAAACTAACGTATGCTATTATTTACATTGCATAGTTCAAAAGTTAGTAGTGGGTTTGTGCGATGGCTGGCAAAATGTTTGCACATTTCTACTACTTTACGTTTGCACATAGTTAACCAATATGCAAATGCGAGCCAAATTGCTACAATTATTAGGGTTAGTACTGAGTGCATAAAACACACCTGCTGCTTGGCTAACTCTGGGGCAGCAGGTGTAAATGCATTGACACATTTCTTTTTGAGCCCAGATGATACTGGGTTTGAATCCAGATGTATGAAATACTTTTAAATAAATAGTGATAATGCAATACAATTCATCATTGTTTGTAATTGGTATGCAATGCCAAACTCCCCCCAAACATAGAGGCCAAAAAGTGAAGTGCTCCATTGGTTTTTCTTGGTACTTATGTGTGTTGTGTGTGATTCTATTTTTTGACCATATTATAGGTGTTAAATTGAGTAGGTAGGAAAAGTGGTGAAATTAGGAGCAATAAGGGGGAAGAACAAAGGGAAATAAATACAGGAATGTGCAGGATGAAGGAGGGAAAGAACCATAGCTCTCCATTTCTTTAAAAGTCAAACCTACAAATATGCACAGAAAATTAGCTGAATTTGCACTGTCATCTCCATAAAGAGGGGTGACAAAAACACAATCATGATGTATAGCCATTTGGACAAAATCAAGTATATCAAGAAGACGTGTGCAAAATGGAGAGCTATGTATGGGACTATATTTTTGTGAGACAGGTGCCCATTTTTTTTAATTCAGTAAGAGAGGAATGCTGGGTAAGGAACATTGGTATTTCTGGGTCAGTTAAGTTGGGTAGGTGAGGAAGCAAATGGAAACTGTCAGAAAAATGTGTATTAATGTGTGTGCTTAATGCTGCTTAGAAACTAAGTTAACACGTTTTTCATTCTATTTTATATGCACTATTTTATATACAGTTGAGTTTCATATGAGACTAAAAGATGCTTTTTGAAACTGCAGTGTGCTTTCTGAAACTTGCAAGATGCCCTCTGACCTAGTAATTGCTAGCACAGCAATATTCATGTTTATGCCTTTTGGAAATGTACTTGAGAAGCAGGTGATTATCTGCTAGGTCAGGAATAAATGAATGAACAATGCTATATTCTGTAATGTAATGATTTTAAACAATCATCTCTGTTCGAAGTATGAGAACATGCACAGCTGCAGACATTAGAGATAACATAGACAAAGGACTGTTAGAGAAATTAACTGCAATCTATACTTGCTTTGTGCTCGAATTAACCATAGTACCTTGAATGGCAACATTGCATATATCTAACCGGTAGTACCCAAGGCCACGTTGTTTTTCTTAGGAAGTTTCTCACAAAAATTGATAGTACCAGCAGAATATTGTAAAAACAATCACTACGAAATGATGATGACAAAACTTGTGATTCACTACGTCAGCTTGGTAGGCAATGTCTTATTAGAAAATGTATAAAAATGCCTGCATTTCCTGATTCTAGTTAGACAAACTCTGTATTAGCACGTTTTTGTCTCCTTGCTGCAAGATTAAAGTGCCTTAACCTGAACCTACCATGTATTGATCATTTTTAAAGTATATTTTTCCTTTGACAGTTTGGTCCTTCGAGCCGGATATATCTCTCACTCTAGGCTCAGGTCAGAATTGAGCCTGGTGGCATGTACCCGTACGGAGAAGTGGCCACATCGGCTCTTCTGCTTTGAAAGACCTCTGACTGAATTGTCATTCGAAAGAGGCCAGCCACTGTTTCTCATCTGGGATTGGAGGACAAGTCAACATTCCGGTGGATCAACACACGGAGGGTCAGGTAAGGAGGAATTTACCTTTTTTCTGTTTTAGATCAGGGACTTGTTACAGTATTGTTTTGTCAGGGAGATTTGCATGTGCAGATCAGGGACAAAAAGATTGCTGTCTTGTCATAGATCAGGGAAACAGAATAGGTAGGCAGTTATTCTAGATAAACTGTGAAAAGGTGTAAAATCATGGTACCACGTGATAAAAAGGGTTACGTAACAATTTCTAACTTAGCTAAGGCAACATGGGAAATCAGTGCACGAAAAGTTCCCGAGACCCGCCCTTAACTGAAGACGTGAAATATATGCAATTACAGCGTGCCGATAATGTTAGGTATTATACAAAATGGGTTGATAAATACAAATTTGACGGTAATTTAGATAAACCTTCACTTATTAAACTTGTTAGATAACTTAAAACAGACGCGAAAGGTCAGCTAAAAAAGCAACGACAATTAAGAGTCCCTCAGGCACACAGGTGGCTTGAGGAAGCAAACCGCAGGGAACAAAAGATTAAAAATTCAAAAGCAATGTCCTTAGATAAAGAAGACAATAACTTGGTAATAGCAACAGCCCCTCCTCCGCCCCCTCTGCTTCTCTTACCAGAATATGAAGCGAGTGGACAAGCTGATCCACCTCCGCTATACCCAGCTGTTCCTGCAAAACCAAAACCGTTTGTCAGAGATCCTATCGAGACCAGGTCTTGAACACACAACTTAAGAGCGGATAATGAATTATATGAAATGAATAAAAATTCACAAGCTATGAGTGGAGAAGAGATATGTCCACTCATAGAAGTACCAAATCCGCAGGCAGGGCAGGCAGGACAGGGTCCAACTCTTCTAGTATATAGACCGTGGACACCGGAAGACATCCGGAAAGCCACAGAGGGAATTCCCCATCTAAAAGTTAATTTTAGAAAATTCTTAGAAGACTTACAAGGCATGAGGTTAAGTTACCATTTGAATGGAGAGGAATTAGAGAAAGTAGACAAATCGTAGGTCCAGATTGGCACATGATCAGTGGCAACTGGAATCCCCATGATGCAGAGCTTAGGCCACTCCCACATAGTAACGCAGAACTGGACAACAGAGTGAAAGGTCTGACAGACCGAATCTCTGAAAAATGGAAGCCTAGGGCTGATTGGACTTGCATTAATCAATGCATACAACAAGAAGGTGAAACTGTTGATAGATATTATGCCAGATTTTTAGAATGTTTTAATAACCATTGTGGAATGCAGGTACCTGAAGACCAAATACATGATTCCCCATATGAGCAACAGTTAAAGAATGCATTTTTAAAAGGCAGTATTGCACCCATTAGCAGCTTTATTACAAAGCACATGGTAGATCATCGTACAAGTAGATTACAGTCACTACTTGAATATGCAAGACATGCCGAAAGGCATTTTAATAGCAAAAAGAAAAAGAAAACTCAAGTATTTGCAGTAGAAGACAGATCAGAAGTCTTTGTAGTACAAACTGGGAAGAAGGGTAAGAAAAATACCCAGGGAAATAAACAATCTGATAAATGATCAGAAGACTTTGAAGAGAGAAAGAAAAGGGGTGAATGTTTCAAATGCGAGAAAAAGGGACATTTAGCAAGGGATTGCAGGCAAAATAAGAAGGTAACCACAGAAGACAAGGAGGGTGAGGAATGACTATATGATAGTCAAGAATCACTGGATAGGAATAAACAAGAAAAGACAAATGCAAATGTGATAGAAGGGGTAGAGGATGTGACAGAAGAAATAGAGGATGTAAATGAATTCACAGATAATGAAGAAAATGAAATTTTGGACTTAGCATTATTGAGCCTAGAGCTCTACTTAGCAGACACAAAACCGGAAGTTACACTTCTGGTAGAGGGGAGGGAAGTTAAATTCCTGTGTGACTCAGGGGCTTCACGGACCCTGATTCATCCTTCCAAACTACCAGAAAATTCAGAATCACTTGACTACATATTAGTGAAAGCAGCTAATGGACAGCTGTATCAGGAGCCACTTTCCCATAACATAGCAATAACTGACCCAGTTTCAGGGATGTCCCAGAAAAGCAAAATTGTTGTTTCTGCAAAATGCCCAGTGAATCTTTTGGGCAGAGACCTAATGCAGATATTTGGCATAGCCGTAGTTCCAACTATGCAGGGTATGGAAGCACAGCGACAAATAGGTTCATAGGTTCATAGGTTTATACTAGGCTATCTGCCCTAAGGCATTTATAAGCCTAGCCCAAATTTTTGTGGCTTACGCCACCCCTTATATGAAAAAATACTGTGCCCATTAGTTTGTTGTGCCTCTGTCCAGCAGTGACACAGAGATGATTCCCGGGGTAAACCTACGATCTCCCATCCACAGGTCTAGATTTCTCTTGAACAGAGTCAGCGAGGTGCTCTGCCTCACATGGACCGGGATTTTATTCCACAGCATAGGGAGTCTCTGAGTGATAAATCTATCCCTCCAGCACGTCCTATTTATATCCGTGCTAAGGTTTAAGTCACTTGCTCTAGTGGTTTTGGTGGATTTGGATTTTTGAGGTGGAGCATGTCCATTAATTCCGGGTTGGACATGGCCTTGTATGTCAGGCACATGTCACCTCTGAGCAGACGGTATGCGACTGAATAGAGCTGGAGTTTCTTCAATCTGGCAGCATATGACAGATTTTGGAGTCCCTTTATCCTTTTGGTGAGGAACTTTTGGGGTCTCTCCAATTGCTGCAGATGTCGGGTGAGATACATCCCGAATGGGGCATTGTACTCGATCATTGGTCTGATAAGTGAAGAGTACAGGGGAACAATGACCTCACTAGATCTGGATGTGAATCCCTTCATGATCAGGTGGGCAATGTAGAAGGTCTTTCTAACCACTTTAGCAACGTGAGTGTCAAAAGAAAGGCCACTGTCAACCTGGGTCCCCAGGTCCCTGATAACCTCTTCTGTGCTTAGTGGATTGCCACCTATATGGTAGCTTGGGGTTACCTTGTTTTTCCCGAAGGGTATGACTATACATTTTTTGGCGTTTAACTTCAGGCCATGGCTCTGGCACCAGCTATCTGTTTCCGTGAGTCCCTTCTGAAGGATATCCGTGTCCGATGCACTTTCCACTATGGCGCCCAGTTTGCAGTCGTCTGCAAACTTTGTCAGCCAAAGTCCTCCCATGTTGGCCTATACTTCTGAGAAGTAGATGCCAAACAATAGGGGGCCAAGGACCGAGCCCTGTGGGACACCACTTGTGACCGGCTTGGAGTCTGTCACAGCGCCAGCAACTCTAACCCTGTGGGTTCTGTCCTTAAGCCAGTTTGCAACCCATCTTGTGAGATATGGGTTTACATTTAAGCTGGTAAGTTTTTCTACAATACCCGAGTGGGGTATTGTGTCGAAAGCCTTTGCAAGGTCAAGGTAGGCTGTATGGACTGCCTTTCCCTCATCAATGGCCTTGGTGACTGTTTCGAAGAAGTCAACCAAGTTCAAAAGGCATGATCTTCCCTTGACAAAGCCAAACTGGGTCGGGTCCAATGTCTGCAAGTCCCCTATATTTTTGTTTATGAGCTCCATTATGATCCTCTCCATAGCTTTGCAGACTAGACTTGTTAAGCTTATGGGGCAGTAATTACCAGGGTCCGTAGAGGCGCCACCTTTGTGGAGTGGGACCACAGTTGCCGTACGCCACTCCTTGGGCACTTATCCTGTGGTAAGGCTGAGATTAAACAGCTGCCTTATGTGCGGGTTTAATTCCTCATTTAGCTCATGTAGCACACAGCCGGGGACACCATCCGGTCCCATTGATGCTGTGTTTTTAGCTTTAGAGAGCAGCTTTCACCTGCACATTTGAGATGTCCGGGAGGCTACACTCGGCTGGGATAGTTATCTCTCCTTTAGGCGGGGAGGGGGGGTGAAGTTTGCACTGAACCTGTCTGCCAGTATGTTGGCAATGTCTGTGGGTTCAGTGATTTTTGTATCATTTTGGACTAATTCTGAGCATATCTGGGAGTTTCCACCCAGGTTCCTAACACAGCTGAAAAAGGCCTTATGATTGTCCTTTGAATCCATGGCAATTTTTCTCTCAAAATTGGCCTTAGTTGATTTTATGAGTGCTCGTATTTTTTTACTAATAATGATCAGGGGTGACTTCCCTTTTATGGATTTTGTTCTATCATGTAATAGCTTTCTCCTCTTATTGTAAAGTTTGTTAATGGCTGGGGTCCACCAGACTGGACGTTTGCCCTTTGTGGAAAGAGTCTTGGTTTTATTTGGGATTGCCTGATCCATGCAGTCCTGGAGGTGTTCATAGAAGGCATTTGTAAGGGCTTCCACAGCTTGGGTTGTGGTTTCCTCTGGCTCAGGGGCCTTGAAGGATACCACACCAGTCTTGAGTAGTGTGAAGTTTGCTTTAGAGAAGTTTTTCACTATGGTCTTTTTTGTTTGGGGTGGGGCCGGGATGTGGATTTCCAGTGAGATTAGTTTATGATCAGATCTCACCAATGAGGGATATACTTCCGGTGTGGAGCATTTTGTCCCCATGTTTGTGACAATGAGATCTAGTATATTTTCTCCTCTCATGGGAACAGTGACTAGCTGTTCCATGGCATTTGAATTTATGAACTCCAGGAACCGTTGGGCTAGAAAGTTAGGGCTTGAGTAATGTTCCCAGTCTATATTCGGGTAGTTGAAGTCACCCAATATGATGGTGTTTGGAGATACATTTATACCCTCCAGTGTCTTCAGGAAGGCTGTGTGGGTTTCCTGAGTTTGAGAGGGTGGCCTGTAGCATGCTACAATTTGTAGAGAAGTTTTGCCTATGGTTAGTTGCACCTGGATGGTTTCTGAAGCTTCGTGCGTTGCCACCAACCTGGAGGTGTGGGTATCCTTTATGAATATGGATACACCCCCTCCTTTTGTGGTGTGGTCCGGGTTTTGGGGCCGGAACGCATGATATGAGGTAAAACCTAATAGTGCCGGGGTGCTCTCAGGAGCCTTGAACCAGGTTTCAGTTACAGCACAGACATCGATGTTCTCTATACTGAGAAGGGCCTTGAGTGCGTGCATTTTGAGATTTAGACTTCTGGCATTGAGCAGCATTACCCTCAGTTTCTTCCCATTTTTGTTTTCTAGGGTGGTAGGTTTAGAATTTGAGCCTTGCCTAAAAAAGGCACTATGGGGGTGGCAAGAGCCTTAGCCAATATCCGGAATCCCAGGGGTGACAGGTGCAAGCCGTCCCTTGCGAAGCAGCATGGCTTGTCAAGCATGTCATCCCAGGCAGACAGACACTGGATTCCCTTTGAATGACACCAGACATTAAGCCAATTGTTAAAGCTGATCATCTTGTCTCTATATTGTGGCATCATTCTTGGTGAAGGAAGGATACTGCTCAGGGTTAGGGTCATACCTGCCTGGGCTACATAATCAGAGAGCTCCTCTATGTCTCTTTTCATGTAGTCCAGGGAGGTACGTCTCAGGTCATTCACACCAGCATGGACAATGACTGTGTCATATTTGTACTTGCCGTGGAGTGACCCGAGTGCTTTTGTTATGTGGCGGATTCTAGCGCCCGATAGGCAGCTTACTGTGACCCTGTCCTTGTTCAGCCTGGTGAGTGGGACGTCAGTGTGTCTGACTATGGAGTCACCTATGACAAGTATGTTTGGTGTTGTATTTGGCCTTAAGGGCTGTGACTGCTTTGCACACTGCTTTTGTGGTTTATGTGTTGCTTGTGGGGTGTCTTGAGGTAGCAGTTGTTTGGGTGTCTGCTTTGGAGGCCTCTGCTGTTTAGGTAAATTTTTACTCAGAGCCTCCGAGTATGTCTTTGTGTGTTTATGTGTTTGATTCAGTGGAGTGGTAGCATTATGTGAGGCTGGTTTTGTGGTGTGTGTAGTTGCCTTCTCCTCCTGTCTGGTCTTGCCAGTCCTGAGTTGAGAGAGCTCAGCCTCCAGTTTGGTTAAATAGCTGCATCTCTCGCAAGTATTTGTGTTATGTGGGAGGAGGAGAGGGTTGTCTGTGTACATGAGGCAGTTATAACTGACCCAGTTTCAGGGATACTTTTGTAGTGCGACCGGAGGGTGAAACATTTTATTGGTACAGCCAGGCCTTAGTTATGACTGGTCCAAGGGCAGTAACCGAAGAACTGATGAACATAGCCATCAGTAAATCCCCCTCCCTTGATACTGATAAACAGCATTTGTTGCATTGCACTCTATATTACTGTAACAGAACAGGACCTGATAAAGAATATGAGCAAGAACTGTTTAGAAACAATGCTAACAGATTAGTATTATGAAATTTGTACTGGGACACAGAAGGAAACCGTGTAGTAAGCTGTTCATTGCCCCAGAAATTCCTAGCACTTTACAAATCTAATTGATTACCACATGTAAGTTTAACTAAAGATAGAAATTTGAAGTGGGCAGACCTAGGAGAAAAAGTCACAAGGTGGGAAAAGCAGACAGAGTTAGAACTTTCCGAACAAGGAGTACAAAAGCAGAAATTAAATTGGATAACACAGACACACCCAGCTGTACACTCACAGGCAAGTGAGGATAGCTGAGCAGCGCACTCACTAGAGGAAGAGGAAAAAGCCTTGCGAGACATACCAGAGACTCTCTGGTCAACAGGGAAATCAGATGTAGGATTTATTCGTACAGCAGGACCAGTTATTATCACGCCAAAATCAGCATTTAGACCTCAAAAGAGACAGTATCCCTTAAGAAAGGATGCAGAAATAGGAATCAAACCTATAATAGCAGCCTTACTTAAGGAAAGAGTCTTGATAGAATCTCCTGATTCACCATGTAATACACCCTTATTTCCTGTTAGGAAAGCAAATGGAGAATGGCGTATGGTCCAAGATTTACAAGTTTTAAATGACGCAATTATACCCAGGGCACCTACTGTGCCAGATCCACACACTTTATTGAATGATTTGAAACCTCAACAAAAGTATTTTTCTGTGGTAGATATTAGCAATGCATTTTTCTCAATACCGATACACCCTGACAGCCAATATTGGTTTGCATTTACATTTCAGGGGAAACGTGCCTCCCTTTCTCCCTTTCTCTTAAGATCCCTAATAAGACTCCCCACTGGCCCAGCTATAGGGTCCAGATCTCAGCCTAGTGTTCAAGCTAAAACCTCCAGCACCCTATCTGTCCAACCAGTGGTTTGTGTCCCTGCCCAAGTAGCTGACAAGCACACACTTTGGGATATGAGTTATATAAAAACACACAGACACTCCTAGGGCAGGCTGGCACAGGTTCTCCAGCTATGCCCTTTCTGTCCAGGTTATAAAGTAGTAATCACCGCCACCAACCACTAATGTCAGCTACTAATAAGGCCCTGGTCAAAGGGTGTCCAATTATTACTGTGCAATATTATTATCCAACTGGTAAGTGTGACTGAACAGAAAGGATTATTTTGGGTTGCTTGGACAGTATCACTATATACATGCAATGTACTCTAGAGCTTAAATTATCTCTACATAAAGCAGCCACAGTTGAAAGGTTTAAAAACGTTTAATAATACATAATAAAAACACAAGACAATACTTCTTACTACACAGTGCTAGCCAAGAGTTCAGAGATCACAGAGAAATGCTCGGTCAACAAATGTAAAACAAAATAAAATAAATAAATAAATAAATAAATAAATGCTTAAAATAATACAGTAAAATAGTTCTAGCATCAGTACAGAAAAAAAAAACAACTAGTCTAATAGTCCTGTTCCCTAGCTATATCTAAGAAAAACACAGTTCTAAAATAAACTTACATATAGAACACAGACAGAGTGTAGGTGATGTTGGATGTTCTCAAGACAAATGCAAAATCCTGTGAGTCTCTCTGTCCTTAAATTGAGAACACAATACCACTGACTCATTTCAGATTACATCATTATTTTCTGTTTCCCAGGTTACCAGAAGCTCAGAGTGTAACAGCCCTTTTGATCTTGCACCTAGTCAGGAAGCTACAGCAATAAAATACATTAGACATGCAAATTCTAGCAATTAACTCTAGTCTGAAAACAAAAGCAAGAATTCCTTCATCCAGACATCTTGGCTCCGGGTTTTGTGATCAAACAATTATACAATTCCTGACTTATCAGCTTTCCTACAGCAGAGTGCACTGTTGTTACATTTTTGCAGTTCAACATTTAACACCATTTTCTTCAATTTAAGGGAACAAGCCTGTGGCTTATATTAGTATTTATAAATGACAGAATTATCTACAAAATTCTATCTGTCTAGGCTGGCAGCGTTTACCTATCTTTACAACTGCTTTTACCATTTTTTGTCACCAGCACTACTGATGTCATCACCTATAAACTGTTGTCTGACACTGTCCAAGTCAGATTTGAGCTGTGGTGCTTGCTTGAATACAAAGTTATATTGTCAGTTTACTTAGGAGGGGTTCTGTTTTCACTGCAGTCAACTGGGAGGTGTTGTGTGTGTTTGTACACTTGCTTGACATTACAGAGAACATTTTACAACAGCATGTTAGAAACTGCTTTTACCATTTTCTCCTCACCAGACACTGATGATGTCATCACTTATAAACTATCTGACACTCTCCAAATCAGACTTGAACTGTAGTGCTTGCTTTAAATAAAGACTTCTCTAGTTAGTATATCTTAGACAAGTTGTGGTTCTGTTCTCACTGCAGTCAAGTAGGAGATGCGTGTCTGTGTACACTTGCTTGACATTAGAGAGAGTGTTTTACAACAGCATGTGGGGCACTGCTATTACCATTTTCTCCTCACCAGACATTGCTGATGTCATCACCTATAAACTGTTCTCTGGCACTCTCCACATCAGACATGAGCTGTGGTGCCTGCCTTAAATACAGAGTTCTCTAGTTGGTGTACTTAATTAGGCAGGGCTTCTGTTCTCACTGCAGTCAACTGGGACATGTATGTGTGTTTGTGCACTTGCTTGACATTAGTGAGAGCATTTTACAACAGCATGTTGGACACTACTACTCCCATTTTTTCCTCAGCATACTCTGCTGTTGTCATCAGCTATATCTGATTTGTGGATGTGCAGTATTACCATCAGGCCAGGGTTGGAGACTGGCCTGTAGACCTGGTACAAGTCAACTCATCCTATACGATACAGATTACAGTGACAGGGCTTTCAGTCTATCCATAGACATCATGGCCTAGTTAGTATGCACTGTATTTCTTGGTAAGAAACTCCTGTGGTCAATCCAACTGCTGCATGTGTCTGGTGAGGTACATGAAAAAGGGGGCATTATACTCTATTAGGGTTCTGATGAGATTCGAGTACAGTGCTGTTATATTATCCTCAGATTTGGATATGATGGCCTGACTTATCAGGTGCATGACTTTTCATACTGCTGTCGACAATTGGTGTTTAAAGTTCAGATTGCTATCTTTGTGTGTTCTCAGGTCTTGCACAACTCAGTTTCAGCAAAGGAGCGCTCTCAATGCTGTAATTAGTGGGGAATTCCACTTTGTAGAAGGCCAAAATAATGACACATTTTTGCATTTATGTGTAGGCAGTGTGGCTTTGACACCAATCATTTGTCTGTGTTAGCCCCTCATGTAGTATGTTATCATTTGTGGACTCAATTATTGTACCCAATATGCAAGAATCAGCAAACTTGGTAAGCCAAAGGCTGTACACTTTAGCCTGGATAGTTGAGAAATACATTCCAAATGCTAAAAGGCCCAAGCATAAATCCCTGGAGTATGCTAGTGATGACAGCTCTACTGGTAGACGTTGATTCACCAACTTTCACAGTATGTGTTCTGTCGAGGAGCCACTTGGTTAACAATCTAGTGATGTAAGGGTTAATCCCTATCTGGGAGAGTATCTCAATGATACCTGAGTGGGGGATTGTGTCCAATCTTAGGCAAGTTCAAGATAGACAGCATGCACTGTTCTTACCTGCATCTAGGCTTATCACACATAATCAATGGGCTGTGGCAACATCACAGATTGCCTATAGAGTGACTGAGAATATACACCTACCTGACACAGTTGGTTATACACTTCAACATACCCTCCTCACAGACTATTTTCCTGTAGAAAGGTATACATCAACATGCATCTATCTGACTGGGGGGGGGGGCAGCACCTGATGCATGCATGTATAGACACATCCTGACTCTCACCATCTGTGAGGTAGACCTACATATCATCATGAACCTTTTCTAAATTGACACTAGTAATATCCCAGCTGTGTGCTACAGACATGTGTGAGTTGTTAATGCTACATCCATATCTGTTACATCTGTTATATGTCCTCAAAGAGGTCATTAGGGGCTTGCATGGTGACAATGCTATCATCTTGTAGAACTTGACCAGGCCAAGGCATTTGAAACAAATCCACACTGAGACATTCACTCAGCACTGTCAGATGTGCCCATAAACACCTATACCACTAATTAGGTAGATAAGTGGCTCACATACATGGCATTTAAATATGCTGAAATGTGTAAAGTGACATATGTCTCAGGTCCAGTGATCAGGTCTGTACATCAGGGCTGTCTGCTATGCCCTCTCCTGTCCATTATTTAAGTCACATATGTCATGAATGACATACACATGCTGTGTCCAAACAGCTGTCTGAAGGACTACAGATTGTGGGTATTCATTGACTCCAACTGTGACATTAATATAATACAGACAGTATCAACACACACCAAAAATTGCTGCCACAGCCATAACAATGCATGAGATAAAACAAAAACAGGAGGGATTGGCTACATTATGAAAACAAATGCACAACCTAAGGATAATGTAGATATCACACCTTATAAACAGAGTAACTGGTATGTGACTTGTGTCTTTGGGTAGATGGTATGTGGAATGTCCATCAGCAAGTGGTCCCAGTGCTGACTACTGCCTTGTATGTAACACAACTACTGAGTATGTGAAGGACATCCACATCAAAGGCCATAATACCTCCATAGTTCACAGCCTTCATCACATCAGTGACTGAATACAATGCACCCTTCTTCATGTACCTCCCTACACATCGTCCAGTGATGTGTAACTACTGTAGTGTATCACCTCTGTCACTGTGAGCTGTCACACATCTTACTGGCCATAATGTTTGATGGTGCAGAACACTCATCAAGGTGTTACACCAGATGCATGTCTGATACATGTTCTCGTGATGCACACAGTACATACATAGTTGTTTGACAGCATTGATGGCATAGGTTACATCCATGACAGTCTGGATTGTGCCATATATATCTGCCATGAACACCAGTAAACTAGCCTGTATTGATGATAATATTGCATACAGGTATAGCAGTGTGACTTCTAATACCTCCAGCAGATGTTACTGTGTCAGGACAGTGTGGTTAATTACCCTCATAGATTGCTGACATGATATAATAGTTGTACAAGTGTGTTTGTGCAGAACTGTTTATGATCACTCAGAATGACATATGTTATGTCAGAGACAAGGGATTACTGGTAGTATTATTGTGATATTGCCCATAATTATGCATGCTTCTTTTACTGTTGTCCATGAACCTGTAACTGTGTCCCACTATTTGGAGACCTTTGTTGACTTACACTCATATTCAGACAAATCTGTTTGCACTGCATCACAATATGCACCCTACCCCAATTGTATATAACAGCTGTGATAGATGTCATCTGCATTGTTCATGTAAGGATGCTTATCTCACAAAGCCATCTTCTCCATCATTATGCCACTTTGTATGACAGTGACATAATACACATTTTCACTGTGTAGTTTGCACTCTACCATACTGATATGTGATTAGTGCTCCTGCTACAACTGTCTTTCATTGACATGCCTTCATCTGCTGTACATTAGGATGTTTCACCTGTCCTCTTTCCCAGCGGTCATTCTTACAATTCATCTGTGTGTCCCTATTCAATGCACACACGTCCCCTGACTATTTGTTTTACATGGCACTCCATGTACCCCTACAGATCATTTACACAGCTTTTGTACAGAATGCCTGTAATTGGATTTCACAATACTCTGCACTGCATACAATGTCCTGTACTGTATTTAGACCATATACATTATAATATGTTAAGCCCTGGTAATCAAGGTGGCATTCTGCACAATCCCACTAACCCAGTTTGCTCTATAGTAGACAAGTTTGCTATCTGTGTTGGTATATATGGTTTCCTGGCCAGTGACACTGTTGCTAGCCACAAACCATGTGTGTTTGTGTTTAAACACGGTGTGCAACATTAATATGTAATTAGTGCTGCTGCTCGACATGCAAACACAAAAACTGTGTGTACTCAAAGCCTACACAGAGTTTAATGAATCCCAGCAAATATGTTTAATGTATGCTCTAATTAAATTTCAAACCATCCTACAAAAGCAACAAAAAAGAAAGAAAGGGAAAAAAAGATATACAAAGCCACAGACTAGTGTTATTGAGATGGTAGCATTCTTCTAGCTAAATAAACAGAATTCTGATCAATTATTTTTTGGTACCAAAGTAAGCATCATCTATTACTTTCTTCAGCACTAATACAAGTTGCGCATGTGATTTTCAGGCATTACCCTTTCCAATAATCATTACTGCAGAAGCAGTGCACATTTTGTCATTCACAAAATTAGAGTATTCCGTTCTGTATAAAACATCAGCACTTGGAGGCTCCACTGCATTTCCAGTACAGTTGTGCAAGCACCCATCATAAGAAGCAAATGCCTGCAAATGGAATTGTATATACAGGACTGATGCCCACACAATGACTCTTGCTCCAGGAAATATTTCTACATGAGTACTGTATGAGACCACAGTCATGCCTTCGTCAAACTGTCATCTCTTTCTCTATGCAGGTGTTTCACATAAGCTCTGAGTTCCTCTCAGCAAACTCATATCAATATAAATAATGTAAGGCAACCTAACAGCAAACAAACAGTGCTCCACATATATACAGCATATTGTCAGTGATGTTTGCATGTGGCAATCTGTGTGGGTGCAGCTCCTAAAGATAGATTATTTAAAATGTTAAAATGTTAAAATGCATAATGGAGAAATATATATCTATATATATATATATATATATATATATATATATATATATATATATATATATATACACACACACACACACACACACACACACACACACACACACACACACACACGCACACACATTTTATCTTTCTAGTGCCTTTAGTTTTAAAATTGGGCTAATTGAAATATGCTTATTCAGGCCTGGCCAGTTCCCGGCATTGAAACGTAATTGCCAGTATAATTCTCTTTTCTCAAGTAATAGTGACCATGCACCAGCCCTCATGTTGGTACTGATATTGTCTATAATACAAAATTGGAACTTATGGTCATTATACTCCAAAACATGTTTGCTAAGAGAATTTGTTTCTTTTTTATTCCTTATGTCATATAGGTGTTCATATATGCGACTTTTTAACTTTCTATCAGTCTTGCCTATGTAAAAGCAAGAACAGATGGTATGGCACAGTAAATCACTTTCTCCAAATTACAATTGTATTTCTGATTGATATTGACATATTTGAGAGTAGTAACTCTTACCCAAACCACAGGTCAGGTTCTATGAACAAATGCGGCAGATGTAACTATTGCAGTTCAATTAAAGAAGGCAATATTTTTGACATTAATAATATTGAAATTAGAATCAGAATTATACTGGCAATTACGTTTGAATGCCAGGAACTGGCCAGGCCTGAATGAGCATATTTCAATTAGCCCAATTTTAAAACTAAAGGCACTAGAATGATAAAATGTGTGTGTGTGTGTGTGTGTGTGTGTGTGTGTGTGTGTGTGTATATATATATATATATATATATATATATATATATATGTATATATATTTCTCCATTATGCATTTTAACATTTTAAATAATTCACATGTTCAGTATTTATGTTAAGTGTATTTATTTCTCTTAACATTTTCTACTATATCTAGTTTTTAGTATTTAATCACACATATTTATTGTTTTAACACATTCAACATATTTAAATATTTATTGTAAATTGTCATTTTTATGAAGCAGTGTTTATATATAGTGTGTTTTTAGGGTGGTGTGTTCCATGAACTTTTTCAGTTTGCATAGTTTGTCTGCTTTTTAAATTCAGTGACTGTAAATATTGTGCTTTTAATGACATAATTGATTAGTTTATAACTCGGTGGAACTTCCTGTTTGGACTGTATAAGAAAGAAGTAACTATGTGGGGTAAATTGTCTGATGAAGTCTAGATCTTTCTGGACGAAAGCACTCATCCTTGGATTTTTTGTCTGAAGTTAATAAAGTGGATTCTGCATTCTACAACTGTGTGGTGATTTGCAGCCTGCAGTACTTTGAGTGGGTTCAATTCGGCTACTTCTTCTGGCTTTTGTGTTTATTAGCTTTAGATTAGTTTGTAGCATAATGTACTGTTTTAGCTACTTTAGTGTTAATTATGATTTCATTTCTACTTTTTTTCTATTTCAGGCTCATATTTTGATAATACTTTTATTGATTGATTGTTTGATTGACTGATTGATTGCATTGCATTCAAGCCAGCATTGAATGCAATAAGAAATTTAACCTCTGCGATTATCCTTTTAGGAAAGTATGGAATAATTAAGCACAAGTAAATCTTTAAACACCAATGGTCGCAATGGAGAGTGAAAGCACCATCACATTTGCCACAAGAGTTGTATACAGATCTATTATTATTGAAGAAGAACATAGAAAAGGTAGGCCATATCCCTAGGCTGGCAGAGAAAAGGAATTATATTATTGAAGAAGGATTTTAATATGGTGGATATAAGCTGAAGTAGTTTACTCAATGCCACATCAAAAAGTTTAAATATCCAAAGAATTGAAAATGGGGAACTTTTCTAACCCCTTTTTGAAGGATCTGTATAACCCAATGTACCTGAGACTATGATAGATATTATCCTTCATCTGATCTGGAATAAGCATCAAATTTAAATGCATATTTGAAAGATGGTAGGCCTCTCCCTTATGGGTAGGAGTACAGCTGAAAAAAATGTTTGGAGCACACTACTATGCCCATTTCCACTAGCTACACCCCACTAAGGAAATTCTCAATAATAAGTCAGCTTATCTGGACTGGTAAATGTTGCAGACTGTCAAGATAAACTAACTGCAATGGCACCATCTGGGTCACTGGAGTTATGTTCACCCCACTGGGGTCAGTTTGCACAGGTGTTTATGCTCTGTCAGTTTTCCACTGCCCCCAGGAGGAATGGCCAATATGGGCTCAAGTGGAAAGACCGGTTTTGAACTTGCAAACACCACAGACCATAAGCAGGTACACCAGGTCACTAGCCAAACATTTGCAAAGCTGGACCACTATTTTCTAATCACATGCTACTCCTATTACACGATAAAACCTGGGGAAATTTGTGGTTCACTGATAACTGATATATTAATAGTTATACACTAGGTGTATGACCACTAGGGCCTTTATAAGCCTAGTCATGCAATCCAATGCAATTGTGTCCCTATGTATCATGGGTGTTTATTAGGAAGGGGAATGTTAGTTTGGAAGTTTTTAGAGGTTATTTAGTTAGTTTAGGCCTTACTGTCTTCCTCTGTCTATCAAAGACAAGGGGGCCAGACCCGGGGTGACTTTCTGATTTCCCATCCATTAGTCAAGATTACCCTTAAATAGGGTTAAGGATGGACTCTGCTTCACATGGATGGGGAGCCTGTTCCATAGTATGAGGATCCTCTGAGACACATATCTCTCACCAACATGTCTTATTTATGTCACAAGCAAAATTTGAATACTTGGATCTAGTGATTTTGATGCTGTTTGTTTTATGCATTTGACAAAGGTCCATCAGAGCTGGATCCAAAGATGCCTTGCATGTCAGGCAGAGATTGCCTCTCAGTCACCTGTAGGAGAGAAAGTATAAAGATAGGGCTTTAATGTGATCTGCATAGGGCAATGTGTTTATATCCTAGATTATCTTGGTAAGGAACCTTTGTGGGCATTACAACTGTTGCATATGTCTGGTTATGTACATGCCAAAGAGGGCATTATACTCAATGATGGACCTGAAAAGGGCCAAATAAAGTAACACTGTGACTTCTTTCAGCTTGGATGCCATGCCCTTACTTATAACTTGGGTGACATGGAATAATTTTCTTTGGATCTTGGCCACAAGATGGCCAAAGGCCACATTATTGTCTATAAATGTTCCCGGATCCATGACTACTGTGTCAACTGTTAGGAGTGCTGTTTTGATGGAGTAATTAGACTGGATGTCATTTTTCCCAAAAAAGCATTATAATGCATTTCTTGGCATTGAGATTTAGTTCTTGATGAAATCTATGATAGCTCCCATTTTGCAGTCATCTGTGAACTTGGTCAGCCAAAGACCCATGACATTAACCCTTTCATCTGATAAGTAGATGCCAAATAGGAGCTGGCCCAGCATGGAGCCTTGAGGTTCCCCACCCAATCTTGACTTTCTGGGTCCTGTTGGCAAGCCAGATAGCAATCCAGTGAGTTATGCAGGAGTTTATTCCTATTTCAGGAAGTTTGTCAACTATACCCAAGTAGGGTATTGTATCAAGTACATTAACCAGGTCCAGGTAGGTGATATGCACCATTTTTCCATCATCTATTGCCTTGGTTACCTTCTCAAAGAAGTCCACCAGTTTTAGTAGGTATGATCTTCCTTTGGTAAAGCCAAACCTGGGTTGGGTCCAGTATCTGAAGGTGGCCTTTATCTTTATCTTTTTTAATAAATTCTGTGATAATTTTTTCCATGCATTTGCATATTTGACTGGGCAGACTTAGTGGTCTGTAGTTACCAGGGTCAGTTAATAGTCCACCCCTTTGAAGTGTGATAACCATTGCATTCCTTCATTCATGGTACAACCCTTGTTTTGTAGCAAAAGTTGGAAAGTGATTCAAGTGGTCCTGATAGATCATGATTACAGCTATTTAGGAGGCATCCTGGGATATTGTTGGGGCCCATTAAGGCTGTGTTTTTGGCTTTAGCAAGCATGGCTAGGACCTGCTTCCTGTTAATAATTGAGGGGTCATGCTTGTATGTATTTCATGAAGGTAGGGATGGGGGGTGAAGTTTGAGGCAATTATTTTAGAAAGCAAATTCACTACATCATTCTGCTCAGCAAAGATGGCACCACTGACCACCAGTTTGACACACTGATGTGTGCTGGCTTTGAGGTTTTGGATATAGCTGTAGAAAGCCTTGTGGTAGTCTTTAGCCTATGAGGCTATCTTAACCTCAAAATTGGCCTTGTTGGGCTTAATCAGTCCTCTTAATTTCCTGTTTAGTTTGACTAGAGATCTTCTATCATTATGGGAGTTGGCCTTCCTGACTTTAACCATGATTTTTTTTTCCTTTTGTTATATACCCTATTAAGGTTAGGATTCCATCAGTGTGATTTGATTTTAGAGTTTGTTTTGGGCATACTTCTAGATCGTTGGATCAGACATTATTCAGCCAGTTATATGATTGTAAAAGGGTCTATGTGAACAATTCAGCATAGGTTGTTTGAACTTGGTGTTGCTTGTCTCATGCATTCAAAAGAGACAATAAAGCAGTGTATGGGTTCAAGATATTTATTGCACATAAATATGTCAGGAACTGTAATTGAAACATATTTAAGCTAACTGATTCGCTCATTACTTCAGACACACCCGCATGTGGATCTCTATTTATAACTGCATTCATTCTGGCAGACTGTACAAAATGATACTGTTCTTGCACATGCTCAGTACTTATATGCACATACTGTCTAGCTACAGTGGTGACTAGGAACATTACACTCAATGTTCTGCACTCGGGATTGAGAGGGGCATTGAATTTTGAAAAAAACTATCACTTAATAGGGTGTAATTTGCTTTGGAACAGTTCATAACTGTTACAGGGTTTGCTGGGGGTTACTAAACTGATTTTTATTTCAGGGAAGACAGCTTTGTGGTCTGACCTCACCGGTGAGGATATGACAATGGGTGGTGGGGGGCCACACTCTCATATACTGGTGAGTACCATATCCAGTATGTTTGAACCTCTGTTGGGTGTGCACATCATCTAGTCAAGGTTATTTGAGTTAATAATGTCCCAGAACCGTTTACCTATGCGTATGAGGCAGTTTATGTTTCACAGTGTATACAGGGTTAGTTAAAGTCCCTCATGAATAAGGTATTTGCTTTAATGGTGAGTGTCTCTGGTAGATTCCGGTATGACCTATGGGATTCTAGGGATATGAAGGGTGACCTATAGTTTGGAAGGATGTGGTATGGGACTTTTTATGGTGATTTGCACATGGATAAAATCCAGGGCATCATTCTGTTTAACCAATGTGGAGTTATGCTTGTTGCTAATATAGACTGAGAGTTCTCCAGCTTTTGTCCCTGTCTATGTAGCTGAAAGTCAAAATGTGTGGAAGGCACTAAAGCCTTGTACTGCCAGAGTCTGTCTGCACATTTAAACCACATTTCAGTAAGAGCACAGATGTCTATATTCTTCAGAGTGAGGAGAGCTTGTAGGGTGTAAAGTTTCTTGTTCAGGCTCCTAACATTGAGCAGTAACACCTTTAGTTTTATTTGGGTTTTATTTGCTATGTTAGTAAGTTTGTCAATTTAGCATTGTCTAAAATGGCTCTAAGGGGGTGGATACAGTTTTAGACAATATTCTTAAGCATAGGGAAGACAGGTGCAGGCAATCCTTTGCAAACAAATGTGTTTGTTAACCATGTCTTCCTGTGCTGACAAATATTGAATCCCCCAAGAAAGACACCAGAAACTAAGTCAATTATTGCAGTCAATCATCTTTTATTTATACTGTGGTATCATCCTTGGTGAAGGTAGAATGCTGCTCATTGGAAGGCACATAAATGCCTGAGACACAGATTCAGAGAAATCAACAATGTCTCTCTTCATATAGTCTAGGGAAATAAGTCGCAGGTCATTAACTCCCACATGGAGTATGATAGAATCTTACTGGTACCTGTAGTGTAGTGACTTGACTAATCCTGGCTCCAGATAAACAACAAACCATTATCTTGTCCATGTTCATTCTGGTGAATGAGGCATCTGTGTGTCATACAATGGAGTCCCCTATGACAAGAGTGCTGGGTAATGTGTTGGCTTGCCTTATGGGCTTTGTTGTTGGGGCTGCATTGGGTGTAGGAGTCCTTGTGGCATTTGTTGTTGCTTTTGGTGAGTAATTTATAGATTGCTGAGGATAGTTGGTACCATTTATAGGCTTAGGAGGTCTTTGAGGTTTCAGCAGATTGGTTTTAGTGCCTCAGCCTAGGTTGGTCTATGTGTGTGGTGGACACTATATGTAATGGATGTAGTGAGCATGTTCTAGACAACCATAAATGCATGTAAATGTTTTATCTCCAGTGAAATTGTGTATGTGCATCTCTCACATACTGTGTTTGTTTTTTTACGGATTAAATGATTGTGTGTCAACATTAGTCACTTTGTACAATATATCATGATGCCCATATCTGCCAAGATGGTTATGGAGACATTTGGAAATTGCATATCCATGTTGTTCAGACCTGAATTTGGGTGGGCTTCTGTAGCCCATGGACTTGGTTATACGACGGTCTCCTTGGGTGGTTTCTGGGTTTGGCACTACACCAGGTTAGAGTGTACTGAGATTTGATAGTAGCGCTGTTTAATGTGGACACTAGCTGCTCCAAGCTTGTCTCTGCACAATGTCTTTGTTTAAGCCACACTAAGCTACAGGTTTCAGTTCTAAGGGAAGCTTTGTAGATATAATTAATTTTCTTGGAGTTTGTGTCTGTACACAGCAATGCTAACCTCTTGATGTAATAATGCCAAGAAAGAATGCTTGCAAGTGTAATTCTACAATAAAGTTTAAATTACCTTGAAATGGCAATTTCAAGTATTAGGGTCCTTTATAATTATTTAAAGGCAAAATCAACAAATAAAGCAGTAGCACTCTAAGCAGTTAAATGAAGTACAGAACAATAAAGTAAATCTCTTATCTACCAAGGATGGGGCAGGATTAACTCAGGACACCCTCAGAGTGTGGTAAGGGTACCAAACAGATGGGAGCAGGTGACATTTTGTAGTAAGAGAGGTTTATTCATTGCAATACTGGTTTGCTGGGTAGGGGAACTCTTAGTATCATGGAGATTGAAAACAATGGGTGGGAAAGTGCCTAAGTAACTTACACAACAGACAATAGCAATGACAGAGAGGAGGGAGGGACTTTGGAAGTCAAATTACCATAAGGGATGGAAGCCAGAGACACAGCCTTTTAAAACCACACAGGAAAGGGATGGGAGGTTTGGAAAAAACATTCAAACTGGAGCTCAAGTCTAGTGGTTAGAATTTCAGACACTTTTAGCATAATGCCTCAGTGGGGGGGGGGGGGCAGACTCAAAGAACAACGGAACACAGTAGCAAGGTAAACAGAAAGGCACTGTAATGCAACTTTAATTAGGTATATGCATCTATAAAAAGTACTGAAGCAGAAATCCTGGAGCAAAATTCTCAATACCACCACTACTGTAAATCCACCACAGATTAAAGCACCTGATTACTAGGATACAACTTTAAGTGCATATATACAGCTATAAAAAGTACTGAAGCACAAACCCTGTAGAAGAATTCAGAACATTGCCACTAATGCAAATCTACCACAGAATAAGGCACAAGACTATGTGGACATTTACCAGTAACACTATAATTTATGACAAATGAGGCTCAAATCTTGCAGCAGACCACAGTCCTGCAACAACTGTGAAAAAAGCTACAAGGTTGTCCAAACTAAGTTCAAAATACAAAAGCACTATATTTTACATATAATTCTACTTAGGGAAATAGACGTGCAGTATAATGTTTAAACAATGCTAAAATCTTGCAGTAATACACAGCCTTCACAAAACTACAAATGAAGCATCAAGACTAAGGTCCCAGAACAAACAAAAAAAATGCAAATAAATAAATGGACACAAACAGAGAAGTACAAAAAAGTATTACCACACAGGTCACTTTAAGTGCAATTTAAAATATTTAAGCATAATTTGAATAAAAAGCTTGTTTTTTCTTCCTTTTTGATGAAAAGCTTATATCTCACACTTCTCAAACTCCAGAGCAAATGAACCCACTATGAGGTAATCACATTTCGGGATGGGAGGGCTCCCAATTACATTCTCTGGCCGGATAATATGCATAATTCAGTTTGTTTGACTTAGTAATGGGTTCGTTCATGTACCAACCCAGGCTAAGTTGCTGTAGAATTGTTTGCTCTTACTATTCTAGCTCTATCCAACTAATTGCTATATTCAGACTTTCTTAAGTTTGTTATATTTAACTGATTTTTTACTTTAAAGAACCTGTACTTACTGTATCTCTCAATTGTACAGCATATCTCTTAATTTGTCCTTTGAATTATGTATTGTCTGAAATATGTTATTGTTTATGCTGTAAAATTTCTGTAATAGTATATATTTGTAGTCTTAAGATGCACATTGAGCTTTTCTCCCTGGGCCTCCTCTGAAAATGTGTTTTTACACCCAGTCTGACTTTCCCAGTTACCAAATGTAAATAAATAAAAATAAATAAATAACAAACCTCCAGAGTTCTAACAAATTAGGCTTCCAAAGTTTCAAAGCTAGAAGGGCACTTTTGGCCACTGACTTTTGGAAATTTCTGCAAATTAGTTACATGGTGGGCAGATCACCATTCTGTGCATGACTATCTCAGCCTCATTTTCCTTTTGTATTCAATGTAGAGAAGGTATTGCAGATTACAGTTAGACCTAATCCCATGACAGCAGTTACACTTTAGTGGGTACTCATTAGAAAACAGCCATTATTAGCAGAAGATGGAGCACAGAAGTAGCTTAGCCATGTGATGATAGAAGCCTCTGGCCACTACTGAGGAAACATAGGAAGACCCTCAATTTTTTTTATGAGAAAATGTTGTTGGTACAAAATGGGTATTCATTTCCATAGGACAGTGTCTATCATGGGATTATAGACAGGAGTTTCTCATCTACCTGCAGCTGCACTCTCAACTGCACAAGTTTTGATACTGCATGAAGGCGCATGATTTGTGTCAGAAGCCCAAATGTCACTGATGTCTGATAAGGGTGGTCAGAGAACTACTTCTAAAATCATCTCATAAAGACTTGTTTTATATTCAGTGTTCTCTTCTGAAGGAGGCATGATTTCAACTCTTTAACATAACAGCTAATTAGGATCAACTGCTATACAGTTTTTGTATGTTTGCAGGACTTTTGGTAGAGCATCACATTTTTCCACCCATCTCCTAAAATCATACTGCTTGGCTGACTACACTAAATTCGTTGTATAGTCATATGTCATACCTACCATTGTTCCTGTGGTCCATGTCTTAGTTGCAAAGGGTTTGCGGACCAATCCACTTACATTGTTAACAAATGTTAAAATACAGTATAATGAATGGAATAAAAATAAATTATCAGATTATATTTGTCCTAGTCAACTTAACTACAAAGACATACAAAACAAAAGTTAGGATTCTGGATTTCTAGACAGCAAACTTTGACAGACTGAGAAGGTATTTCTAGGACGATCTACCAAACAAAACTAAAGGACATGTAGGTGAGCTTTTAACTACATAAATAAATAAAAAGTGATCACTGAAGAAGCAAGCCTTTATATGAAACAGCTGTGCAAATTTAAAGAATGAATAAATAAATATATGACATAAAAAGTAATGCAGATATGCAGATATAGAAAAATAAAGTCTGGGCTGTCTTGGGAGGGGATACCAATAGTTAGTGAAAAAAATGCATTGCGTTCAGGAATAATTCAATCAAAGTCAAAGGGCAATCATCAATATCAATTAATCAGGAAAACATTATAAAAGCAAAGGTCCAAGACAAAACAGATCAGAGAAAAAGCCCATTTTGAAACAAAAAGATAAATCCATACATAAATGAATAAGTTAAAAAGAGGTACAATGAAATATAATGAAATATAATAACTTATATGTGGGTTGATGTAAATGATGCTGACTAGTAATGGAATAAATATCTCTGCAGTGTCACAGCAAGTGGTTGGATAATTATGACATCTGCTGAACAGACATGGCCAAGCAAATGGAACTGATCCCAATTCTTTTCATAAGAAAACTATCATGAACTTCAAAGGATATCAATATAAAAGGCAGTGGGACATGTTATGACCCCCTGCTAGAATTCTTACATAAATGAGGGGATAACCTGTAATACTCCTAAGCAACCTTTGGAGCAAATCACTGGAGAAGGAAATGGCTCCAGAAGAGTAAAAAGGATGATGTCATTTCTCTTTGAAGGGCCATAACCAAGACAGGTTTTGAAAAGTACTTCCCTCTCAAGTGAACTTCAATTGTAGGTGAAACCATGTACCTCCAGGTGGCAAATGAGAGTTTGGTTATATTTAGAATCCAATAGGACATATAATCCATGGCAGTACTGTTTTATATCAAGAGGACTTTATTAGTCAAAAATAATATTTTTTCATTCAGTAGCCTGAGTTATTAAAACAAAAAAAATAGATGTAGATGTCTACTCGATTTCAACAAAGTACCTGACACAGTCCAGTACAAACATTACTAAATCATTTAAACATTTTCATTTTTTCAGAAGGAGGAAACCTGCACATGAGTTGGCAGGGTGGGTTGGTGAAGCAAAAGGACAAGCAGGATCATACTAGATTCAGCAAATTCAGAGGAAATGATACTTCCCAATTAAGTTCTAAGGGACTCTGTATTGGCAGTGGTAATCTTAAATGTCTAGCCAAGTAATCATTTAGAAGGTCTGTGAGTAAAGAGATGCATTTTGAATAACACAAAAACATGTAAAACCATTAAAATAGAACTACATGGAAGGGGGTTGACAAAACTGGAGGGCTGAACTGAAATACTATAATTTAAGTTAAATTCAGAACTATAATACAGCAAAAAAGTATAACATGCAGATATAAGGAGAAACTGAGGAGGAAGATACTGTAATAGTGTTATGCCCATGCACTGGCACAGTAATCAAGGAGCCTCAATCCTCACCAATAGCACCAGTAAGGGGTGTGCACATTGGGGGGATAACAAGTACACACACAGTAAAGTACAATTTCCCTTAAGAGCACACAGAGATCACAGTCAGTCTAGGGCTGGTTTCTCCCTTTCTCTCCAGATCCCCAATAAGACTCCCCCACTGGCACAGCTATAGGGTCAAGATCTCAGGCTAGTGGTCAAGCTAAAACCTCCAGCATCCTCTCTGTCAACCAGTGCTTCGTATCCATGCCCAAGTAGCTGACACATGCACACACACACACACACACACACACACACACACACACACACACACGCACACACACACTTAAGGATTTGAGTTGTATATACGCATACCTTCCTGGGGAAGGCTGGCACAGGTTCTACAGCTATGTCCCCTTCCTGCCCAGACTATAAGGTAGAAATCACTGCCACCAACCACTACTTATCAACTACTAATAAGACCCTTCTCAAAGGGTGACCAATTACACTGTGTTATATTACTGTTATCCAAATAGTAAGTGTGATGAACAGAAAGACTATTGGAGTGGCTTGGACAGTATCACCAAATGCATGCAAGTACTCTAGAGCTTAAATTATCTCTACACAAAGCAGCCACAGTTAAACGGTTTAAAAACATTTAATAATAAATATTAAAAACACAAGACAAATCTCATCAATTCAACACAGTGCTAATCAAGAGTTTAGAAATCACAGGAAACTGTAAAACAATATTGTAATATAGTCTGACATAAATAGAGAAAACAGCTAGACTAATCTGGCTAAATTTGTATCTAACTCTAAGAGAAATCACGGTTCTAAATACTACTTACATACAGAGCAAGCAAGTGCTGGTGAGTGGATGTTCTTACTAGATCCCATACAAGATACAAAATGCCCAATCTTTCTCTCTGAGAAAGTCTTAAATTGATAATACACAGTACTGCTGAGTCATTTCACATGACATCATTTATATCACTTCTCCTTTGGTTCCCAGGCTAACAGAAATTCAAAATTTGCATTTCTGTGTAAGCTGAACCTGGCCAGAAAGCCACAGCAATAAATTATATTTTTACATGTAAAATCTAGTAATTATCTCTGTCTTAGTAACAATAGAAATAATTTGCATGCCCAGACATCCTGTCTCTGAGCTTGAGATCAAACATCATTGTAATTCTTTACTTAACAGCTTTCTTTCAGCAGGATGCACTGTGGTTACATTTTTGAAGTTCAGCATATAACACAGTTTTCTTACATTTAGTTTTCTTACATTTGTAACAACAAGCCTGTGGATTATATTAATATTTACAATAACATAGAATTATCTACAAATTCTATCTAGCTAGGCTGGCAGCCTTCACAAATAGAAATAGAGTGGTTCTGAGAAAGCATAAATGAAACTCTCTGAAGTTAAACATAAAACAAGATTAGAGGCAAGCATGCATAAGAAGATGCAGAATCAGTAGAAAACAAAAAGGATAAAATCCCTCTACATACAGTTGTTAAGACCAAGCTGTAATATTTTAGACAATTATGAAAGTCTCAATTTTACAGAGGAGACAGAGGAAAGTTATACAGCATAGAGTAGCGCTATACAATGGATTCATGATTTTATTACATGATATTCAAAGTCAACAAAAGCATAAAATGAAATATTAAAAAAAGAAATAGGGTGCAATCTAAGTATTGATAATATACAAGTTGGTACATTTATTACAAAGTAATAAAGTACAGAGATATGACAACAAGTGAATATAACTCAGAGGTGAAAAGTTCACTGTGGAGGGAGATTAATGGACTATCATTTCTAAGGAGTTAGTATTATACAAATAATTACAATTCAGGAATACATGTGGCAAGTGTATATATATATATATATATATATATATATTATTGCATGCAGGTAGTCTGCATTTAATTGCCCATTTTAGCAATGAATTTGCTATAAAAAGAGAAATAATCAATTGCAAATGTTTCATGATATTTCAAACAAAAAAATATATGATGCACAAAATATGGTAAAGTATTACATTGAGATCTGCTGCATATTTCCATAAGTTCATATCATGATAAATAAAATAGAGAACAGTTTAGACAATGAAAACAATGGTTAATATTTGAGTAGAACAAAGAAGATTAATAAATTAGTTCTTATTCTGCTTTTTCAGCTGGATCTGCAACTTATTTGGTGCATAGAGAGATGGTTAGAGGAAACAGATTTAATGTTCTTTATGAGCTATCCAAAGCATGTGGTTCTGTATTACAGATGCATATTTTAACATTAGCTGACATGCTTAGCACTGTCCACTAAAATGTTCAGACACCTTTTTACCGAAGATAATTGAGAACATGTTATTTAAAAGTATCTGCTGATGCTATGTAAATCTAATATTTATGATGATTTGTACAATACTTCTCAAGGAAAACAAAAGCTGTAACTGATTATTTCTGTATTAGTTTTAACTCTTTCATTTTAAATGTACTGAATAGTGGGTATCATCTTAGTTACTTTCAAACTATATTACTTCATCGTGACTAGATCATCCATTTCCTCTTACATCTTAAACAATGTTATTCAATAATGCTTATGAAGGTATTCTTGCTGAAGATTTAGAATAAACAATACTTAACAATTTCCTAGTAAAATTATAATTCTGCTCATAGTATGCTCTAGTTTGTGAACCTGCTGTATGTCATATATATATCTATAACTATTTTGTAGAACATTCTTCCAGATTGGCTAGCATCTAACTCCTGAGTGATACTCTGAGATAAAGGATGTTCAAATAACTCAACTATATAAGTGTTAGGATTGAAATCTAACCCATTTCCTTCACCTATGTTAAAATTCTCATTTAGTCATCCATGAGTGTATATAATTTTAAATAGGAAATGGGTTGAGTTTTGTTACTGGTGTTATGTGGACTGATTAACCAATCTGAATAAGTAATGCCAGAAAATAGAAGAAGCAGACCTAAAGTTCTTCTAACACTTGCATATATAATGAGCATAGATTTATTTTCAAACACAAACTAATTCTTAAGAAAAGGAAATATTAGCCACTATTGTTTGCTGTAAACTACTTTGACATCATTTGCCATTGCTTTCAGTATGTTTCCTAGAACAAATTTATAGCTTGAGTCCTATATTATATTTGAAAAAGAGTGTAACAAGTTTTGTATAACTGGGTCTGTTATCTTTTTTTGGGATATCAAGAAACCTATTACACCTCTTAACAATGAAAGTAAAAAATTCACACAATAATACTGCATTCTGCGACCACATAAATCATGAAATAATTTCCTACATAAGTAGTTTCAGCTCTTACCTCTTTGCAGTGCCAGCTTGGAGATTCCCCTGAGTTGTCATGCCCAATCCGTATTTTGTAAAGTTCTCCTATGTTTGCTGTACTAATCTGCAATAAATGTGATACTCTCATTTAACTGCTGTAGACAACAATAATTCAGAATTTGATTTGTAATTGAGATTGTGTGCTAGTTTCACCTACCACTGCAGCTAGAACTGTTTTTTACATATTATAACTATTAAACTTATATTTTAATACAATGATACATGAGTTACATTGTAGCATTTTTATTTGCCATTACCTTTAAACTACATAGGTTTTATAAATTAAATTTCTAATTTATTTCCGATAGTTGTTGCTGAGGATAAAAGATAAAAGCTACTTCCTGTGGTACAAAGTTTTATTCTGTTAGCCTTAGTTTGCCAGTTGTGTGGCTTTGAGCATGTTACTTAACCAGATAGATAGAAAAAAACAATGTTTCCTGAAAAAAATGGAATCATTCTTTTAATAAGACCTTTGTAATATATAATTATGCCCTAAAAATGCATATTACATGCAATACATATGTTTTAATTATTTCACAGTTTATTCTGAAACAAATGTTAAGGGAATTATTGAATGCATTTAGATAATAAACCTGTGCCCGACTGGCTATAACTTGTGAGTATTGCAAAATCATCACCTTCTACTTCATGTAATACCCAAATATGAAACAATGATAAGAGTCTGGGAATTCTGTTATAGTATGTAGCATCAGTTGTAAGCTAGGCAAAACCTAGAATGTATGCTGTGCTATGAATATACACCAATTTTATATTTTCCAGAAAAAAATTTAAAAACTCAAAGTTTTACATTCAGTATATGAAAAACAGTATTTTGAGAAATGTGGTTGTTTAGTTAAAGGTACTCATTCACCACAACCTCTATTTTTTCTCATATTTATTATCTGCAATGCTGTCAACTTACTTTACTGAATGTCCAGTACCTAGAATCAGTTTTAATTTTGCTTATATATAGGCGCGATAGATTGTACTGAAATCATGGTAATGACCAAAAATTGAACATAAAAAGTATATAATTTTTTCTAGTGAAAATGGAATCTTAAAGCAATCACAGATAACATTCCCAGTTTCATCTCATGAAAATGAAATCTCATTTGTTTTGATACACCTTTATTGAATTCTCACTTGTGACTTACATTTATACAAATGTACTTAAACCATAATAACAAGTTCATATTGCAAATATTATACATCACATATATTGTTATAAAGCATATAAACAAAACAATATTACATAAATTGTTTACTTCCTGCCTTCTTTTAAAACTCATTACTCCTCCAAACATTTTTCTGCATGTATTGTTTCCACAATTCCATTTCTGTCTATCCAATTTATTCCTACATTTTTCTAAGGATTTAGCTTTCTGTTCCTTTATTTCAATTATAATATTCATTACTTTAAGTATAGTTAGATCAGATTTTGATTTTCACTTTCTAATAATTAATTTCTTGGCAGCCACCAGAATTAAACTTAATGAGGCCTTACTATGTCTAGGCAATTCAGATCCTATATCCCAGTTCAAAAAATATATACTCATCTGCGTACCCAGTATTCCTGACAGAATACTCTGTAGGGAATTTTTAAAGTCTGCCATCTCATTACACTCTGAGAATGTATGGTCGCAGGTATCTCTTTATTCCCCATTACACCTCCAATATTTGTCAGCTACCAGATGAAAAAGTTTTTGGAGTCTGTTTAGGGTATAAAATCATCTATGCAAACACTTTCAGGCAAAAATCATTAATCTGCTAGATTTTGTTGCATAGATGGTAGCCACATATATTTCCTCCCATTGATTCCTTGTGCATTGGATATCTTACTTTTCTTCACAATCTTTGCTGACCTTTTCTAATTGATTTCTATAGCTACTGTGCAATATTTTATATGTTCTATTAATTATCCTTTTTTAACAATAGCTTCTGTTGTAAATTCAATTAAAAACTCAACCAGTGCAGGTCCTTCATTTAGGATTCACCCATCCCTTTTTCTTTGTCTGTACTCTGATATCAATCCCTGATATGGAAGGCAATCATTAGCCTGCAATCCAAATGTCTTCTTGGCCTCTTCCCATTCTATTACCTTTCAGTCTCTAATTATTTGTTTGAAATACATAGGTTCCTTTGCAGCTTCCTCCTGTAAGTTCCAGCCCCCTCTTGCCTATTCTCTGTAACCCTAATTGCAGTCATCCCTATCAGTAGAATATCATTTTTCCATTCCCGTGTTGGCTTAGTTCTTAGTATACTTTCTGCTACTTTACGAATATAATATTCGCTGTGACTATTGTTGTTCTCTTTAAGGATCTGCATCTAAAGTCCCATTCTTTCCTTAATTCTTGAAATACCCCCCTGCTTTATTATTATCCATTTTGTCCATTGAATTGTAGCTTTCTGCTTGTGTTATGTTTAAGAGCCTTGTAAAATATCCCTTTAAATCAGGTAATTATAAACTTCTTTATTCTATTTGGAAGATCAGGTTATCTCATGGGATTTTTGCTCTCTCTCTCTTCAACTCCTAAATAAAATCCTTCAACTCTTTACCAATTATCATCTACAACTTCTCCTCTGTTTGATAAACATATGCCTGACATGTATAAAATTAAAGGAACTAAAAGCATTTTATTGCTTGTATCTTGCTATCCATATCTATAGGCAAGAGCTTCCAGTTTCTCAATTTTTGTATTGTCTTTTGTTAAATCTTTTGCCACAAATCCCTAGTTGCCATAACAGAATCTTGTTTTAATCCATACTTCTAAATACTTCATTTTATCATGTCCCCATAAATATGGGTATTGCTGAACCAATCCATGTGTGGGTAAATAGTTCACAGCTGTAGCATTCATTTTATCTTTATTAATTCCTTATCCCCCCCACCAAAAAAAAACAGAATTGTCTCAGAATGTTCCACAAGTGAGATATCATTTCCTGGTTCTATCAGGTACAAAATAATGTAATTTACAAATAATGGCAACTTTTCTTGATCACCATACCAGTTATATCCTTGAATTTCTGAGTCCCTCATTTTCTTTGCCAATGATTCTAAATAAACAAAGGAGAAAGAGGATATACCTGCCTGGTTCATTTTTTCAAACATAACTTAACAGAGCTGAACTCTCTCACTTTGAGTTTTGCCTTCCTTCCTTCATATGTCATTCTAATTAACCTCATTATTGTAGCAGAGAATGCAAATGCTTCCATTGCCCTAGTCATAAAATACCATTTTACTCTGTCAAATGCTTTCACTCCATCAAGACCAAATAACAGCCATATTTTATTATATTATGCTTCCCTCTGGGTCATCATTGTCCTATTAATGTTGTCAAATGTTTGCCTCCTCTCCACAAAACTGAATTATTTCATAACTATCTATGTTGACATCACCTTTGTCATTCCTTTTAGCCATTATAGAAATAAACACATTATAATCATGGTTTAAAATTAAAATGGCCCTATATGAAGCTAGATCAGATGGGTCTTTACCATCTTTAGACAAAGGAACAAGCTCCAATAGGCAAACCAAGTGAGACTCAATAAAAAGACTGAGTGCTTTCATTCTTTATTATATAAAAACAGAACTTCTTCAGAATCAATAAAAAAATCCACTCAAATTTAAATGCTAACAATTGACCAGTCATGTAACATTCAAAACAGCCACACACCCAATAAAAAACAACCATTTAGATCCCATCTCACATTAAGAAAAGTAAAGTATTCAAATCATATGACCAATCAAAAGATAATATTCACATTTGAGTCAGCAGCCAATAAACATTGAAACACTCTTGCAACCAACAAATCATAAACAAATCTGCTAATATTCTGTGTTAAGCCAAAATGCTGATGCAGTGGCCAATCAAAAAACAGTAATCACACTTAATACAGCAACCAATAAACATTGCATAATTCTCACAGCCAGCCAGTCATAAAAATACTCCTAAAATTTTATGTTAAAACAATGACTCAGTTATTAGATGTCAAAATAAAACACTTAAAATCGATAATGCCATTAAGTCCAGGTGGCTGATCTGCCCTACAAGGGATCTGCCATTTTGATTCCATACATTCCAAGCATGTCTTATAATCACCAGATAACTCACAAGTATCAACAGAATCAATCACAAATAATTTACTTTTCATAATATGAGATTGGATCTAAATAGCTGTTTTTTATTATATGCATGGCTGTTTTGAATGTTAGATGATTGGTCAGTTGTCAATATTTAAAGTTGAATGGATCTTTTTTATTGATTCTGAAGAAGTTCTATTCTTATATGATAAAGAATGAAAGAGCTTGATCTTATTAATGGGTCTCACTTAGTTTGCTGGTGGAACTTCTTCCTTTGTTTAATTTTCATTGGAGTTCTACTCTGTTGGTTTGTCTACTATCCTTAGGTATTAAAGTCACCATAGTTTTTTTTTTTTCCATTGTGTTGTTGTCTCCCTTCCTTTTAAAATGCTGTTTAACAAATCCTTCCAGATCTTTATCACTTTCTGCCCTCCTAGCATCTAAATGTCTACTAGAATGCCATCTATTTCCAGAGCCTTTCTTGAAGATCAGTAATATATAAAAAAGTTTTATCTCATCTCCTCCTATCTTAATTTAGTTATTCATCTTCATCTACCTCTAACCTTGGCATATTTAAGTGTTACATAAGTATTTCCATTTGTGTTTTTTCTTGATTTCACCGCTTCTCTGCTTTATGCAAATGTTTATAAAATTTCTGAAATATCTCAAATACATCTAGAGGATCTGTAGTTATTTTTCTTGTTATAGGCAGTGGTTTGGCAACAACGCATTATATTTCCTGTTGATCAAGTTGTTGTGCCAAAAGTTTTTGTGCTCTTGAGTTATTATTAAAAACAGTAGTATTTAACAGCAATCTTTCTAAATTCATGCATGTTATCCAAGTACTCCATCATTTTCTCTTTAGCAGTCCACAATTCTACCCTTTATTGTTCTGTGAGATTCCCACTTATTTCATAATATTTTAACCTTTGTCAGCCCTCTACACAATTCTTATTATTTATTAACCAGATCTCTTTTTTCTTTTATTTTAACCTATTTTTAAGTCCACCTTCATTGTAAACCAATCACTAGCTATAACTTCTGGAGTACTTTCTGCCTTCCTTAATAAGTCCTGGATAGTTTCCACTATTCAGTCCTTAAATTGCTCTCTTTTTAATGGGTATGTTGGGAAACACCTGTATCTCATTGTTATGTCATTACTCTTAATTTTATCTTTGTTTTTATTGGAGCATGATCTGAAATGGTCATTGGACTTGTGTCAAAGTTCTCAATTAAATGTACACATTCCTGTGAAATATAATTTCTGCCTAGTGTAGCCCAGTTGTTGTACCTTGGTGAATAATATGCACATTCTCTCAGAGTTCCTACTACTGAATTTATGCCTTTCATACTAAATATTTTCATAAGTTTCATCAGTAATCTGCCCTCTTTTGTTATATTTTCCCTTCTTGGCCCCCAGATACATCCTCGTTGTTGCAAATCAAATTCTAGTCCCCACCAATAAGTAATATTCCCTGATAAAAGCTGATTATGGCTCCACAATTTATGTAAGTTTCTTAATAGCAGTGTTAGATGGAATATAAATGCATGCCAATGTAATCCTCATCCCTTGCCATTAGCCCCTTATTACCACAAATCTGTCATTATTATCATTTTTTCTTCTTCTTCTTCTATCCCTACTGGAGCTCCTCTAGCAATTAATAGAAGTACTCCTGTTTTCCATTGTCCCTGATATTCAGCAGTATTTCCATCCTGAAACCCTTTATTTACCAAATTCACATACTCATTTCTTTCCAATGTGTCTCCTGTAGCACTGGTGTTTGCATTCTGCATATAATTATATATACTTTTCTTTTTTATCTATGCCTGTGAGACCATTCACATTCCAAGATAGTATGGAAAGTGTTGCAATTATAGTAAGAAGTCATTATTCCCACCTATTATATATGGGAGCTTTTTTAAATGTCTAATTCCTGCTTTTGTGGTGCATTAATGTTTGGCAGGTTAATCCTTTTTACAGTTTATTTTATTATTATTAGTACTGGAACCTAAATTACATTTTACAAGACCTTTTATTTTAATAAAAACCCTCAAACAGAAAAAGTGAAATCTGATTTTTAAGAACCATAAATCATTGTGTCAGTGTACCCTGAAAAAATTACCAAGCACAGTTTATCAAATATTTTTTTTCAGAAAACACTACAATATCATAGCTCCCCTACAACTGTGTGAATCACATATGCATACATTAAAATTAATCAATCATGCACAATTCATGCTATTAAAATAAATCCATTCTTATATACAAACAATTATATATATATATATATATATATATATATATATATATATATATATATATATATATATATATATATCACATCTACGCAAAAGAATACATGAGAAAATGGAAACAGTAGAAAAATGAAACTTGTTCTGATGGTGGCAAGCAACTTTGCACCCATTTATTCTGAGATTATGTCTCAGAGAAATAGCAAGACATATTTTAAATGTGTTTCTCAATATTTCTCTTTATCTGAGGTAGCACCATCCCATAGTGAAGAGATTGCGAATTTGTTATTTGGGCCATTCTCTTTTGAAGACTGATATAGAAACGTAAACTCATTAAAAGCTGAGGCAGTATACTTAGTATAATTCTAACTCTAAAGATCTCCCAAATAGCAACACTGTTAAAGAGAAAGAGTTAACCTTACATACATTGGGTCATACTGTCACATATGTCTTTTGTTTACCCATTTACTGTTCCACCATAGATTGCACAACTGCCTGAACAGTCTATGCTAAGAATATACCTTAAAGAGGATTTGTGTAATATTTTTTTGTGTGCTGTTTTTGTTGTGCAGTTATCAAAAATAAAAAGAGAGAGACAGGCAAAGAGACAATATCTATAAAGTCCACCTGATGAGAGGAAATGTATTAAAATAATATGTGCCATTTTAATCACAGTAAAAAGAATGTTATTGTTCAGCATGGTTAATCCTCATATGGACATTATCATTAATTCATATTTTGTTGGCAGAACATTTTCATGCATTTTGTAGAAACAATTGTAATAAACCTGCCATGGTTGAAGCAGGCAACAGCACCCTCCCCTACATACACACATTTCACATGCACACCCTTTCATTATAAAAGGCTTCCCTGTGTATGGGTTCCTATTACATGATTGAACACTAGAAATAGCGAACGCTCATTTGTCGAACCCAAATGCACAAAAAACACAGAATATCAAAGGAATGGATTTGGGCCGTTCTCTGGACTTTGCAGTTTTTTTCACTGTGGTATGATCTCGGAGTTGGTATATTTAAGGTGTGGGTATGGGAGGCTAAGTGCCCCACTTTATGTTGCCTGTAATGTTTTTTTTTTGGATTGGTGAATTTTTTCCCTGGGAAAAAATTGCTGATCTATTTCTTCGATATTTTGCAGTTTTGTGCATTTGGGATCAATAATATATTGTTTGCTATTTCTAGCGTTCAGTCATATAATATGAACCCCTGTGTACTATGATCACCTCTGTGATTGCATATGCTTGGACAAAGTGTTCTGTCAATGTAGCAGAAATCAATGAGTGCACTAAGCAGCCCACCCAAGATCACTGCCTAAGACCTAAGCTCTAGATGGAGCTAGTAGAATTTTGAATAAAAATATTGCTTATAGGGAAAAAATAAAAACAATCCAAAAGGACAGATGAGTGAGCAAGAGCTAAAGAATATATGGTTGCTTTTAAAGGTGCAAATAAGAAGAAGCAATTATGCATTTTATTAGAAAGGGTAATCACAGAAGACTAGGATATGAACTCTTTGAAACAAACAATAGAACAACAACAAACAGAAGTGAAACTGCTACAAGGGATGCTACAAGATGTGGAGGAACATAAGATAGAAATTAAAGATGAGTTGCAGGACCAGGCTCACAGAATAGGATCTAATAGACACTAAAAAGGCAGGGAGAAAAGATGGATGATCTTGAAAACTACTCCGGAAGGAGTAACATTAGGATTACTGGAATACAAGAAAAATAAATAACAGTGAACTGGAGAAATTTGTAATGCAGCTATTGCATGAGACATTTGTTATGCTAGTAAATTAAGAATCACTAACAGAGAGGATGCACAGAGTGACATGATGGCAAGCAGCAGCAGAAAGCAGATGCAGGCATGTTTTGGCATGTTTCCATATCCTTAATGGAGAAATGAAATAGGGCAAGCAAAAAGCTTAGAGCTATCCCATTTGTAGGAGTATTCATAAAGCTGGCCAAAGATTAATCCAAAGCACTCTTAAGAGAAGGAAAGGTATGATGGAAGTATTGCATGAATTAAGAATAAATGAAACAGCTGCATGGGTGAAATGACTTGCAATTCTGAAAATACCGCAGGAAGGAGAATGGTTCAGACTATACAACATGGAAGATGTTCAACAGTTTAAACAATGGCATAACAGACATTTAAACAACCCTTGCAATAAAAATCTGAACAGTTAGCAAAACATGGACCGGGAGAGTACCCTTAGATATAGCAGGGGTGATGCAAAGACACTGGGAGGATCTGCAGTGTGAGATGCTGAAACCACACAGAGGAGAAGACAAGACCATGAACTGCAGAGGGGCCACATGCCAGTAAATGAGATGAACAAGAAAGTAACAAATCACAAATGCAATCACAAGGGAAGAGAAAATATGCAAGATGGTGGATAGGAAATAAGTAAATAAGCTGTATTAAAAGAACAGAAGACTGAGAAGCCTCTTCCCAGGAAGAATTAGTAAAAAAAAAAAAACACAGAAAGAAGCAGAAAAACAGACAGGCAAGGGAAATGTATAAGGAGATTGGAGTATGGTGCATCAGAAGGTTCAGGCAACTCAGAAGTGAACTTATGGACTAATGAGTGACACAACAGGCTGAACTAAAGCATTTATGATGGATGGAAGAGTTGAAGAGGTGGAAGGCAAGACTACAGAAAGACTGAAAGTGACCACATAAAGAGAGAAATAATAAATAAATTGAAGGAAAGGACACTGAAAGGCAGTTTACTGTGGACAGTGCAGGAAGGCTGTATTAAATGAGATAGATATGTATCTTGTGAAACACACCACAGGGAATGCAGCATCAAAACCTTATAAGCAATGAAGAACTGAATATTTTTTCAGGGCATTGATGGAAAAAGAAGTGAAAGGATCCTAGATACAGACCTCCAAAGTAAGCAATATACTTTCATAACTATATATTAATGTACAATAAACTGCAATAAACATACATAACGTCTAAGTCTTAGAAAAAATAAGCAATAACTTCTGATGTAACAACTGAGGGGTATGAAAGGAACCCATGTGGGGAAGACAAGAAAAAAATAAGGTAAAAAACAACACAGAGACCAGTGTGAAATAAAGGATTGGTAGTGTATATGTAGCAAAGTTAAAGAGCTGTAAAACTGAAAAATATCAGATTATCACATAGCTGAAGCTGGTTCACTAGACCAGTGAACAGCAGTGCAAATATGTTTTGTAGAGGACTCTGAATAACCTCAGAGAAAATGTTAAAAAGTGGGATCAGTAGATGAATCATGTGGCAGGGAAGGTTGAAGATGCATTCTCAACAATAGGAAACATATATTCACCATAAGCTGAGGAAAATTAGTCTACAAGAATTGCTTTGCTAACTGGGCACAGACAAGAAGAGAAAAAATAAAGATGATAGAGGAAACCAGAAAGTCACCATAGAAGCAGAGAAATACAGCTTGTTTGGAAGGATGGAATATAACAAAAATATGAAGAAAGAACTAGCCCAAGGAATGAAAGTGGGAGGGTGGCTGGACATATGTTGGGAATAATATCCACATTTGAATGATTAAGCCATCACAAATACATTTTGGGACAGCAAAATATGTTAAACAAGCTCTTATGAAAGGAAAACCTAATGGATGAAATGAAAGAGATCTGAATATAGGAGAGACATACCAGGTCATGCAGTAGGTAAATGTGCGAAAACATTAAGCAGTGAGAAGGGGATGGGGGTGGGCTAGCTATAAAGAGATGGAGACAGAGGACAAGGATCCATTATAATGATGAAAAAGAGACAGTACAGGACAATACAAAGAGCAGGGACAAGGAGGAATAGGTCACTGCCAGTACAAACCTGATGAGAACAGAAGGAAGGAGAAAGAAGAAGAGTGGTTCAGGAGCTGAAGAAAGAGTTAGAGGTGATGCAGAAGGAAGTTGCTACAAAAGAAAGGAGAAGGAGAAGCACTACATATCAGAGAAAAAGCAAGGAGAATAGAAGTAAAAAGTTATTTTGTTACAGAGCAAGAAACTCAGCAATGGTATTCGAGGGACCAGGAGTGGATAGTGGGGGGGCATTAGGGAAACAACTACATAAGAAACACAAGAAGCTGGTAGAGACAGAGAGAGGTACAGAGAATAAACAGAGGAGATGGATAGAATTTGCAACAGAAGAAGCTAATGAGGGAAAGATTCAATGAATACTTCAGGGAGATTTACAAAATAATAAGAAGGGACAGGAGTTTCAGAACTGAGAAAGAATGTAGAGTGATATATACTGCAGGATAAGCAAAGACACCAGCTGAATGCAGAGATGACATGAGATGAGATAAGGAAAGCCATATACAAGATAAAGGGGAGTAGAGCAGGAGATCCAGATGAATTGCTCCTTGAGTTCTACACATGTTGAGGGGAGGAAATGTGGCAGGTTCTAGAAGATGAAGGAGTACAAGAGAATGTAGAACCTGAGCAAAATATGTGAAAGCATGAGGAGGACCAGGGTAATCATGATACCTAAGGGGGGGGTGGACGAAGTGGAAAATTATAGGCCTATCTTTTTGATTAATGTAGATATCAAGATTTTGGTAAAGGTATTGGTAGGAAGTCTGAATAAAGCATTGCCAAAAAATAATACAAGCAGGACAAAATGCCTTTATGAAGGGAAGGAAAACAGAGAAAAACATGTGAGACTTACTGGAATTTATACACAGGGAGGAAAAGAACAAGGATATGATGGAAAGGAAAGGAAAAGAAAGGAAAGAAAAGAAGGAAAAGAAAGGAAAGGAAATGAAAGGAAAGGAGATGAAAGGAAAGGCAAGGAAAGGAAAGGAATGGAAAGGAAAGAAAAGGAAAGGAAAAGAAAAGAAAGGAAATGAAAGGAAATTAAATGAAAGGAAAGGAAAGGAAAGGACTTTGATACTGTGAGATAAGAATTTCTGTGGAAGACACTGTAGCAAAGGCAGGCAGGGAAAAAGTTCATACATTACATTCAGGACATATATCAAGACCCAGAAACTGAAATACTCATAAATGGAGGAGTATCTGAGAACACAATGGTAGACAGTGGGGCCAGACAGGTGTCCACTATCTCCAGACCTTTTCACACTTGTGATCAAGAAGCTAGCAGTGGAAGCCAGACTCAGTTATCAATGTGTAAAGAAAAGCAGAGGATAGCATTTCAGTTTATGTTATATTAAGATGAATGTATGTGATGCAAAGGTGTGGCTGTAGCAGTGAGATGTATAAAAAAGACATCTAAGGAATTTAAGGAAGTGGTTTAACTCAGGTGCATCAACAAGAAGGTAGTGGTAGAATGATTAGGAAAGAGAAAGAGGGAGTAGCTGAAATAAAAGTGGTAGAGTTCCTCAAGCACCTAGGGTTCTATGTCGGTAACGTGGTAAGAAAGACAATAGGGAAAACCTAGAGGAAGGTGGAAAAAAAGGTAAAGAGATACTCTTGGGGCAGTGGAGAAGACTAATAGATTGCTTGGGAAAACCTACAATACAGGAAAATAATAATACTATCAATAATCCTCCACTACATTGCAACATACAAATAGATCTTAGGAACAAAAGCCTATAATAAATGCAAAAGATATGGATTACTAGGTAAATAAAGGCAAAAGGAAAGAGTGACCAAGACAAAAATGAATAGGAAAAGAAGGAAATGGGGGCTCCCACATTTACTTGTGCGTGCACTACCATATAACGTCATTCACGGGACAAAAACAAATGGGAAGGAGGTTACACAAAAGAGATTAAGAGAGAGGGAGATGTGAAGACGCTTACTAAAGGACATGAATGAACCAACCGTAAAATAATTGTGATGCATGAAGTGGAGTGAAGAAAACCTGAAAAAGCTATGGGGAATACAAGGTTGGAGGCAAAAGTATGGAAGAAAAAAATATTAAAATCTGCAGAAGTGGAATAGTGAAAGAGGAAGATTTGGTATGCAGAGAAAAAGATGGTGGGGAGAGAGTTAAAACAATGGAGGAGTTAATATAGAAATGCAGAATGACAGGCATTCATTAGTGGAACTACTAGGTGCTCTGGGAGGCCTTGAAAAAAATACAGAAAGGGCAAAAGTAGAAAGGAACAGGCAGGAATGGAGGACAAAAGGAGTGAGGATGCTGCCCAAGAGGAAGTGGAAGAGGTTAAAAAGGCAAAGAACCAAACAGATCTATGAAATATTAAGGGAAATACACAGTCAAAGAACACAGAATGAGAAAGAATTGGTAAAGGGAGTGAGGAAGGAAGTTGCTAGATACTGGTAGAAGGCAGTTCAGGCAATAAGGTAAATGTAGAAAGTACGTGGAATGAAGGAGAAAAGTCTGAGAGAACTGTACAGATGGCCTGTAAGGGAAGGCAGAATAGAGGATAGCAGATGCTGGAAGTGTCAGGATGAAAATGGTGCACATGCTCTGGGACTGTGTGTGAGCACAAGAAGTCTGGAAACAATACAGAAGATCTGGGGAGACATATATGAAAAAGAAGCAAGACATGCTTGACGATTTTCTATATGGGGCATAAAGAAAGAGGAGAGCATCTGGAAAGAAAGAGGCATGAACATTGTCAGAATGTTGAGTACGGAAGTTAAGAACATCATCTATCACAATTAGGAGAGGAACAAAACAGTATGGGATCATGAATTACACAAGAGGTTTCTGGACATATGGAGAAACTGACTAGAATGAGGATAAAGGGATGGCAATAATAAAAATGCAATGGAAAGAGATATTAGAATACAAGAGTGAAAATCATACCAGATACAAGCAGAGGGGAAACCCAAAGGGGAATCAGGTTGGGGTACGAAGAATTAGTATAGGGTAGGAAATTAATCAACCCACCACTGACTAAATACGGTGATCAATTCATGAGGGCTGCACATGAATATAATATACTGTATGACATTAATAAAGTTTGTAAAAAATATAGCAGAGCTCAGTGGCAGATGTCTAGTGGTTATTGCATTTCACCTGTCAAATGAACTAAACCAGCCAACAGAAGACATTTTCTTATTGTGCAATGTGATTAGAACACCCTCAGAAATTTGGAAATAATTAAAAAAAGTCATTTTTGGAAACATTTTTGCTTCTAGGGTGAGAGGAAAGAAACACTTTTAGTAACCTTTAAGCTCTATCACTTTATAAACACATATATTTTATCAACCAATAAGAAAGCAAAGGTACAAGAAAACTGCAATACAACCACTGAAAATCGCTTGCACAACACACACACACACACACACACACACACACACACACACACATACTCTCCTCACAGGCAAGATAACTATTTTATTTCTGATAAGTAAGCCAGTATATATAGCTGTTAATGAAAGACTTAAAGCTCTCAAAAGCAAACCACCTTCAGTTACTTGATGACCTAAATACATTACTCTGTAATCATTCTCTGATGAATCCTATTGCTAAAGCTCCTGTATATGCCTCTGATTTCTACTTTCACTAAAATTGTATTGATAAGGCAATCCATATCTGATGCATAAATAATGAGAAATTTAAAAATAGACCCATATTGTGGAATACCAATATAAATACATTTATAACAAGAGAAAGACATTGCTTAATGGTTATAAGAGATATCATTCTACCTATCTTAAGAGCACACTTAAGCTAACCTGTAAAGAGCTTAGGAGAACCATTAAGAAACTTACATTTAAGTTTAAACTTAAAAGTATATGCCAAGAATTGCTGCAAATCATTCTTTAGCTGTGACAGAAAGCTATGAGCTAACACCCAACAATGTTTGGAGCTCATCCAAAATACTATTGCACAATCTGACCCAAAGGAAACAGTTAATATCCTATCTGACAAATTCAGTTCAAATTTTACTCTAAAGAAAAGTTATAGTTATTCCACAGATTCCAGTTTCAGCCACACCCTTTAATTACTATAGAACAAGTTCTCTCAGCCCTCTCAAAATCTAAAAACACCTTGCCCGTGGGCCCTGATAATATACCAGGTTGCCTGATAATCAGTATGAAATATGGCCTGTCTGAACCTCTACTTGACCTCAGTAATCAAAGCCTCTTCACTGACTGGATTCCTAAACACTGGAAAACAGCCAATATAATGCCATTATACGAGTGTGGTCCAAGCATGACCCTTGTAACTATAGACCCATTAACCTCACTACTCTTATTCGTTAACAAGTGTATTGTCTCAGAACTCATTAATCTGTACATTCAAAATCTCTTAATGCTGGGTCATCATTAACTCAGTCAAAAGAATCTTCTGCTTCTTTAACCCCATTAATTTCTTTGAAAAAGTAGCCATAATGGTGGATAACAGTTATGCAGTACATATGTCATATCCAGACCTAGGCAAGCAATTTGTCAGTATTCTCCATTCAGGTAGTACTGACAGATTTGCAAATTTGAATACAAATCTTTATATTGTGCGGTAGATAGCTAACAGGTTGTCTGACAGAACCCACATGATTACAATGTAGGTGCCCCTTATGAAAAAAGAAAAGTTGCTGGTGGTAACCTTTAAGGTGCAGTGTTAGGTCCTCTCCGATTTAGTCTCCATTTCTTAGACCTTCAGGCCAAAACTCCTGGCTTATGGCTATCTATGTTTGCTGTAAATTGGGTGTAATAATTCGAACATCCACTGACTCATAATTGCTCCAGCATGGTTAGACCACGCTAATAACTGGTACAAGGACAATAGTCTCACATTAAATGTGAACAAATGTAGCAATTTTGGTAAACAAATCATTTTGACATACCATATATTTATTTATTTGACATTTGATTACCAGAAATGTTAGAATGGGCAGAAATACAATTTTCAACAGAGACCCAGAGATAAAAGCTTGACAGAACATAATACAATTGAAATACATATACATTTCAATAGATACAAGTTGTAACAGAAGCCAAAATAAGTTATACAAATGTGATCAGAGAGTTAGTATGCTAGAGAAACAAGCAAATAAAAACATATATGTTTATCTACCTCTATATAAATATATATATATATATATATATATATATATATATATATAAGTATATGTATGTATATTCGAATATTATGAGGAGAGAAGGAGTAGTATGGTGTAAGATGTGCAGAAACAGAAACCTGATGACAAGGTAAAGTTTACACGCTAAGAAAGAGAAAAGGGAGAGGCTGAAGAAGTAGAAGAAGAAGAAGAAAGGAGATTTTAAGAAGGCACTATAGATGGAAGTTAGAGTTGTAGTAGGGGCAGAAACCAGGAGCAGTAGAAGAATTAGGGAGTGTATGGTAGAAAGAGAGGAGGAGAAAGGAAAGGGACATAGAAGAGAAAGAAAGTAAAGAGAGAGAACATAGAAGTGGAAGGTAAAAAGGGTCAGTTTAACTTGGAGAAAGGTAAGCACAGAGTTAAGAAGGCATTCATTTAGGAGTTGTTTGAAGCTGAGACTAGAAAGTATTGATTTAATGTCCATGGGAATATTATATATAGGTAACATACCCATCCAGTCTGAAACTTTCTTAAGAGAACTAGGCACTCTTGTTGATAATTCCTTATCATTTGACCATCATATTTCTGCAGTATTTCAAAAAGCCTTCTATCTGGCACTTTTAATTTCCTAACATATCTCCACTAGATCTAGAGAAGTCATTATTCCTCTTTACTCATACCTCTTCAGACCCATTATTGAATATAATGCACCATTTGGCATGGGTTTGTCTAAACATATCACTCAGCTTGAAAAACATCAGAATTTGATAACTAATAGTAGCCTCAAAAATCATAGCTACTGTTACAGACTGGCAGCCCTGTTTCTGTACTCATTCTCTTACAATTTAGTCCATGGAGGTCTGTGTCTAGTCTTTTGAGCCATGACAGATTAGACCATGTTTGACATTATATTCCATCACAGAAGAAATGGTACTCTAAATATTAGTTTTAAAGAACTAAAGCTTCATCAAGAAATAAGGTACATTGGTGCGATAGAGTCATACCCCAATGTATGCCGTACCTCTGCAACAGACTTCCACTACATGTCAAGCAGAGTAGAACCCTTGCCACCTTTAAGGTAAACCTACATAAATACATGGACAGCCTAAAATTCTCTAATGGTTTGTCTTACCTTACTTGAGGCTGGAAGGAACTTGTGTATAGTGGATTTTGACTAGGCGTATAATGCAATAATGGTTAGAGTCTTCTCCTTCCATGCACAATGCCTGTTTGGAGTTTGCATACCCTCCCTGTGTCTCTGTGGGTTTCTCACACCTGCAAAAAACAAACTGAGTGTTTCTATCTCAAACTTACCAATGAATGGAGCTGTGTGCAGCAACACCGACTCTCCATGGTGCCCTATAGTTGGAAGAGTTGTACAGACCAACCACTTTGGGCATCTACTGTGGTGCGCAGTATCCTCAAGATAGGGAAAGACGAATCACAAACTATGTGCCGTGGCAGGGCTAGCCACTCGATAGTGTAAAATATGGCTCTAGGTGTTTCAGTCATGTTGACTAATGCTGACAAAATGGGCATGGTTAGTTTCCAAGGATAAGTAGGTTGAAGACCCAGCCTACTCCAACCTGTGCCAAGGATCCATGTTAATGATGGGAAGGATATATGTGCCCCTGTTGACCATTGTGTGCCTGGCATAAAGCTCAGCAGCCTGGCCCACTAAGCTACCAGCCAGCAGGTGTCCAGATGCCCAGCCTAGATTACCTGGGATAGGTCTGTTGAGCAAAAGCTGGCTGCAAAACCAATCAACCTGACAAACATGAACTATAAGACTTGCTACACTCAATGTAAGTTTACTGACAGGATACAACTTAGAAGTGGATAACATGATGGTACGGAGTAGGCTGAACATCCTATGTATCCAAGAGACAAGATGGAAGGGCAGTTCAGCAAAGTCACTTGGCTTGGGATGCAGAATCTTCTACTCAAGAGGAGGAGAGACTAGAAATGGTGTCGGAATTGTGGCGAGAGACAGGTTTCAGAAGGCAGTGAGGGATGTCATCAGAATTAGTGACAGACTCATGGCAGTCAGACTCCAGTGTAATGATAGGGCAATATTTGTAATCTCAACCTATGAAAAAAGTGTATTCATACAGCAGTTGCAGGACCTACTAGATAAAGTGGGACGACATAAATCAGTGTTGATAATGGGTGACTTAAATGCACACATTCAGACAGACATAACAGGATATGAGGACTGCCTAGGTCCACATGGGTGGGGCAACAGGAATAAAGAAGGAGAGGCCATTTGGGACTTCTCTCTGGCAAATGGCTTGATAGTAGTAAACACATAGTTCAGAAAAGGAGACAGTCACAAGGTCACATACAAGAGTGACCAACATGCAACTCAAGTAGACTTCCTTCTAGTAAGGAAATGGCACTGGGGTAGAATCAGTGATTGCAAAGTCATTCCCAGTGAAGCAGCTGGCCGACAGCATAAACCACTGGTTGCCACAATCAGATGTAAGTAGTGGTCAGAGAAGGCTCTAAGGTCAACAGAGACCAGGCTGAAGACCTGGAAGTAGACTGGAGAGAAAGTAGAACAGTTCAAGGAGTTACTCAGGGTTCTAGCACCCAAATCAAAGGAGAAAATACCTGGACCAACTGAAAAACACTGTGATAAAAGAACCAGAGAAGACCCACTGGAAATTGATTTAGCGTAAAAAATCCTTTAATCTCCACTTTCATCTAGCTGACTTCTTCAGAAAAGACTAGACAAAAGTGGAGATTAAAGGATTTTTTATGCTAAAGGAATTTCCAGTGGGTCTTCTCTGGTTCTTTTATCACAGTGTTTTTCAGTTGGTTTTGGTTGTTGCACTGTGTGCCATTTTAGAGGTTTTAGAAAATACCTGGAGTTGAAGAAGAATGGCAGTGCCTTAAAACAGCATGTGTGAGGACTACAGAACAGATATGTGCCCAAGCCAGGTATGAAAATAAGGTAAATAAGGAAAGCTAGTGGAGGAATGGAGAAATCCAGGAAGTCATTAAAAGAAAAGAGTGCAGGAAAAAGTGGGAGATAGGAAGGAATACTGGCTGGCTAACAATGAAGCTAAGAAAGGAGTTGCAATAGCAAAGAATAAGGCATAGGAGGCACTCTATCAGCTTCTGTAGTGACTCAGTAAGTGGCACAAATAAACTATATCAGTTCGCAAGACAAAGACAGAAAGATAAAGAAAATGGTCAGACACTCTACATAAGGAACGCCAGCAACAGCCTGCTCACCAGTCAACAAGACATCAAAGGCAGATGGAAGGAATACTTTCAGCAGCTTCTAAATGAAGAAAACCCCACAGAAGCTGTACTACCCCTGCCACAGCATAAAATGAGAGAAGAAGAGGAGCCCACCATAGAAGAAGTAAGAACAGCACTAAAGAAAATGAAGTCAGGGAAAGCAGTAGGCGCAGGTGAGGTCACAGCAGATATGATAAAGATGCTGAGTGAGATAACAGAGAAATAGCAGTGTGGAGAGAAAGGAGTATCTCAGGTGACTGGAGAATAAGCATACTAGTGCCAGTGTTCAAGAAGAAAGGTGATGTGCACAACTGTGGACAGTACAGAAGTATGTCACATTGCATGAAACTTCTGGAGAGGTGATTGATAAATAAATATGCAAAGTAGTAGAAAGTAATATAAGAGACAGGCAGTTTGGATTCCGATCAGGATGTAGCATAACTGACCTGATGTTTGCAGTGAGACAGATAGTTGATAAGAAGCTAGAGATGTGGAAAGAGTCTAACTGGGCATTCCTTGACTTGGAAAAAGCATACTGCAGTGATTCAAAGTCCCAGAAACAATGGCAGAATTAGGGCAGGCTATGTACAAGGACCCGGTGACTCAAGTACAAACAGAGTTTGGTCTCACAGAGGGGTTGCCAGTGGGAGTAGGTGTACATCAGGGTTCAGGTCTGAGCCCACTGCTGTTCATACTGATGATGAACTACATTAGCAAACCGGTCGGCGGGAACTGATCAACAAAGTTTCTGTATGGAAACAATGTGGCATTACAGACTCTGAGCAAGAACTTCAGCACAGGATATGGGAATGGAATGCAAAATTGAAGGTACATGAGACGAAACTAAGTACAGATAAGACAGTGGTAATGTCAGCAAATTGTAGAAATCAGAAGAAGCTGAGAATAGAGATACATACATACATACATACATACAAATATTTCAAGCATGGGCATTAACGTCCTTCTAACTTGCCAATATACCAAAACACTTGTTCCCATAGTAAATGCCCAGGCTGATCTTAAAAATATATCAACTAGTACTTGCTTTAATGTAATTTGTTAGTCTGATCCATGCATCAACTACTCTGTCAGAGAACCAGTTAGTACACTTCTCATTCCTATAGAATCTTAGAAGATAGATAGAAGGGAAGACAGTGAAGAAGGTTAAAAGCTTCGAGTATCTGGGAGGGGTGGTTGAGGAGAAGGGAAGTCCGAATGAAGAGGTCAAATCCAGAATCAGAAGGGTTGCAGCCAACTGGCATAGAGTGTCAGGTGTAGTGTATGACAGAAGAATGTCAAAGAAACTGAAAAGTAAGGTATACCAAACAGTGGTGCAACCAGTGCAGAAACCTGGGCAGTAAAGGCAGAGCAGATGAAGCTAGAGATGATGGAAATGAAGTGCCTGAGATGCGTGGTAGGATGCACACTGTGGGACAGACAAAGAAATGACATCATAACAGCATATGCCAAAGCAGCTGCAATTGCAGAAAAGATCAAATAGACCAGATTATGGTGGTTTTGGCACATGTGCAGAAAAGCAGAAGACAATCTGGTGAAGAAGATTTGGGATAGACAAGAAGTATAAGAGGAAATGCGGGTGTCCAACAAAGAGTTGGATGGATTGTGTGAGAGAAGATCTGTGACAGTCAGGCATGAGTGTCAAGGAAGGCAGGACTGGAGCAATGACTCAAGGGAGATGGTGACAGTTAAGATGATACCATGTCACTCTGTAGAAAAAAATGGGAAAAAGGGGCAATTGCCTGCTACACTGTTCCTTTAAAATCAAATTTTATTGCTGTCTTCAATGTTTAGCAAACCTTTTTTTATTGTCTCCACTGTTTGTTAAGTATTTACTGGTATTTTCTCTGTTTTAAAGCTATTCATTCTGCCTGCTCTGGTTTTCCTTCCAAGCAGTATTTAATTAACTGATCTATTAACTGTTTAAATCATTCTTTACAGCCTCCGGGCTGATTTTCTGCAGTTTTAAATGGTTTTTCAGTATCTCACTGCTATTTTTCTGCTGTGTAAAATATTCTGTAGTCTTTCCTTGACAAAGTCCAGCAATGTCAATGCTTGTGCACTAGTGATGGTATAGGTTTTCTAGTCTATAAGTGAATAGTTCAGATCACCTAGGAAAATGGTACTGAGTTTTATACAGAGTGATTCTAGTTCCTGTAAACAGGCATTGTGACTTTCCTTGCTCATAGAGGGAGTACTATATCTAGCTAATATGTAGTTGTGAACTTTTCTGATGGTTATTTGGACAAGAAGAAGCTCTAGTGCATAATGTTGCTTTACCAGGCTTGATGCATTAACAGTCTTTGCATAACTGGGGGCATATGTTATAGCTAAATACATTGACTCAAGAATTAAAGCTGTTTGGATGGAGCACTCAGAGTTATTAAAGGATTCATGGGATTTTTTGAAAAGTATAGATCAAGGAATTTATGATAAGGACATTATTTCTGTAACAATAGATATTGTCGATTTGTTTTCGTAATACCTCATTCCATTGGTATGGAATGGTTTGACAAGGCATTACTAGAGACTAAAAAGTTTTCAAACCATGACAAGAGTAATAATGAAATTGTTGGATAATGTATTAAGCAACAATTTTGTCTGGTTTGAAGGTGAGATCTTTAAGCAGATTAAAGGAGTTGTGATGGGGGCATGTTGTGCCCCCAGGTATGCAAATATAGTTCTAAGTACCTGGAAAAAAATAGATATTTTTAATTCACCATACAAGAATTCCTGGTGTCTGTATAAAAGGTATATAGATGATTTATGTTTTTTTCTGGAGAGATACCAAAGAAAAGTTGGAAGAATTCATTGCGTATATTAATAATACTACCGATTTCCCAAAATTCATTTACCATGTTGGAAGAGATTTTGCAGATAATTTGGATGTTGTGATCTATAAAGATTATCATGATGGGAAATTTATATCTAGGGAATTTCGAAAAAGTATGCTTTCTAATTCCTGTTTATACTTCATGAGCACCCATCCGTTAGAACAAAAGAGAAATATAATTAAGGGACAATTTATTATAATTTCCAGAATGGCATCTGATTATGATGCGTTCCTTGAGGAATGTATTAAGCTAAAAATGGTTTATTGAGAGAAAATACACGGTTAAACTGATAGAAGAGATTATTAAAGAAGTGGATGAAGGGAGATTAGATAGATTTGCTCCTAATTTAGGTGGGGGTTATGTGAATATACAAATTTGATAAAAAAATGTAAAGAAAAAGAAGAAAATACATTTTCTGGCGCATTTATTCTGAATTATAATGGTGAGGCCACTACTATTAAGAACATCATAATAAAACACTTGGAATATGTTTGCAGGATTTTCAGATTTGGATGTAATTTTTAAAAAGCCTTTAATTTTTACATACAAGAGAGATAGGAATATTAAAAATATTCTAGAAAGTAATATTCCCATTAACAAAGTGTCCAATGATAGAAAAGGAACATTTAGATGTGGCAAATATGCACAATGCCCCCACATTAAAAATGCAGACAAAACTTTTTTGGAATGTAGGGATAAGATAATAAATAGTCAGCATTTTTCCAACTGTGACAGTAAAGGAATTATTTATCTAGCAGAAGGTAAGAATTGTCCAGCATTCTACGTAGGAAAATCTGAGAGAGTTCTCAAAAGAAGAATATACAAACATTTGTATGATATTCCCAAGCAGGATGCCAATAATGTCTTATTTAAGCATACTCAAAAATGCAAAGAGGCTAAATTTACGTTTTTGTGCTAGAAGAAGTGCCACCTGACATGAGAGGAAGAGAATTGGTGGCAGGAATTGAATTCAGAGAAGTGTTTTGGCAGTTGGTTTTAGAAGCCTGTAAACCCCAGGCCTCAATGTTCATGTTTCCCTTGTCCCAGTGCTTAAGTTAAGAGCTGCTAGATTATAAATGACTTAATACTAGTACATAAGTGTGTTATGTGTTTTATGTGGTTGAAAGCACAGTGGTATTTCATACATACAGCATTATTTTTCTGCTGTAAGTGGTATCTTATCTCTTCTCTTTTTGTAGTTTCAACAGTAGATGCTAGCAAAGTAATAGAGTTAAAATTCTTTCCAGTTCATGTTAATGTATTTCTTTCCATCTCATAAATGAAGGTTTCAAATATTCTTGGTCACATCTTTTGGATATATGTTTATAGTTATGCGTATTAACAAGTTTCATTTAAATGATTTTCATTAGGAATTTTTATAATGTGTTTTTAGGGTTTGTGAATATTGTTAGTTTAAATATATTGGACTTAGGTTCAAATATGTTTTGAATTGAAGGGGTGGGTTGATCGGTCAAGTATTGTAGACAGAACATATATAAGGAATGATGGGATTGATGTTTTATTGACCTGATGAAGTTCCATGTTGAACGAAAAACATGGTGATAAAGTTAAAATGGTTTATTGTTTTTAATGTTTTGAGTATTGTGTGACTAATAAATATTGTTGCCTGTTGGTATACCTGTTGCAGCATTCCTGGTACCTATTTTTTTATGGTTTATATTGGTTGGAGCATTTGCTCTCATAGGCACAGATTTCCTTGTTTTTTTTTCCTATGCTTGCAACATTATGTATATTTACAAGCATTTGAATATTCTCTCCATTGAACAGCTATGAAACTTCAGATTTCTCAGTGTGGTTTACTGGACTCAACTAAATTACAAACCAGGACTATGGAAATTCACCTAGACCTTCATACTGCATGAATAGTCACGAATGTGAGGTATTATCAACTTAGTGCACAGCTGAACAAATGCATTGACTGTACTAAGTTTTTGTATGTTGCTGATCATTGTTGCTATATATAGGCATGGAATAAGAAAAGAAGACTGACGTACTATGTGCACTGATAATCCAGATGAGAAGAGTGTCATGCAGCAAGACAATAGTATACAGTGTAGCTTGGAAGTTATACTTTACTAAGTAGCCCTTCCCTGTTGTGCTGTGTTTCACTGTCATGCCTAAGTGTGATATATAAAAAAAAATAAATAAAGTTCAGTGATGGCTGCAGAGCTGGGAGGGGGGGTCATCTTTGTATTATGGCAAAGCAGTGATATGATGCTGTGATATTGCCAGGTGATCATTACATCACTTATTTGTAAGTTGGGAAAGTGCGAGTGTGGAATCAATGCTGCCTGCAACACAAGGAATTCCTATGCTAGTAGGATTTTTCCTACAATACAATGGAATTTTTCTCTCTCTCTCTCTTTTTATATTTACTGCTGATGTATTGCTCTGCTATGGTAGTCATATGCTAAAGCATATGGAAACTCTGTAACCCATAGGCAGGGAAAAAGTTTGGTGTAGTTACAAGCATAACATCATAGATAGGTAAACAGCTCACGTCTCTTAAGTTGCTGTGCTGAGGCCAGCTCATTTGCAGTTAGCACAGCTTATTTGATGGTGATAATTTAGATTTATATACTGTGCACAGAGGTCTCTGCACACACAATGGGAGTTAGTTCTCACGGCTAAAGAATGTGTGACTTTTTTATCTTTTGAATATTATATTATTTTACCTTGTACATTTATTTTGAATTTGGTAATTACGATAGAGCACTGATACCATTGGAACTATTCCAGTCTCAGCATGGTGGGAAACAGGATAGGTACATTATATTATATGCACAGTGAATGACAAAACACAATAGATGTATGTATTATATTCATAATGAATATCACAGATGGCTTAAGGGTATAAAGACATTAGACACATGACATTATATACAGAATGACAGACAAATCAAAATATATACATGCATTATATACAGGTGGATATCAATGCTGGCAATATAAAAGAACAGGGAAACTATTTTGAAGTGTGTTGGATCAAAAGACTTACTGGGCCGGATTCATGAAGGCTTGCATGGAGTCTAAGAGTAGAGTAAGACTCCATGCAGCCAACATGTCCGACGAACAATCCAGGAACAGCCGGCAGGGGCATGCAAGAGAGGTCCTAAAATGGCTCTTACATGGACAGGGTTAGGATATGCAAATTACCTCAACTGCTGCCAAAAGGCATGCAAATGAGGTAAATTTGTGATCCAGGAAACCCGAACCTGTCCGAGTAAGAGCAGTGTTATTTACAGAACTCTACTCAGTTGACAACTGAGTACCGTTCTGCAAATAGCAAAACGGAGCCGTGACAGGACCAAATAAAAGTTGCATCCAGTTGAGGAAGCATGCCAATGGCCAAATATATGGCCATTGGCAATGTTCCCCGATGCAATATTAAAAAAAATCATTTTTTCCCCGATCTCCGAGGTTTAAGCGTAGCGCAGCTCTGTGCAAATGTGCTGTGCTTTAAAAACCAGAAAACCAAAAATTAAAAGGCACAAATAGGGAATTTATAGAATATCATACTATACAATGCAAGTGAATGGCAGGCTGAAGACAACATGGCTACCGAGTAGAGGTTGCTAAGGGGGGAACTCAGTCTAAGAGATGTAATCAAGCATTAGTAGGCTTTCCTATGCAAATGAGGGTAAGGATAGTGAATCCCAAGATTACATAGCAAATGAGCACAGTCAGTGGAGTGTAAAAGTAGGATAAGGGGAGTAACAGAGTAGAAGATAGGTGACATCACAAGGGGGTATGTATGAAAGAATGTAAGCTCATTAGAGCAGAGTGGCATGTGTCTGCTGTCAGTTACTCATCACTGGAAGAGTTGTGTCACCAGGTATCCTAGCTAAAGTTAAGAAATAGAAGGTGTATGCCATGGATAACACTAAAGTTTCTGGTTGAAGTGGCTGCAACTTGTTTGCGCGCGGGTGCGCACCTGGGAATCCAAGTAAGACTATGTGCATGCGTGTGCACCCATGTGCATGTGTTTAAGCTGGAGTAAGTATGTGTAAGGATGTGTAAATCTGTGTAAGCGCGTTTGTGCCTGTGTGCATGAGTTTAAGCAGGAATTAGCAAGTGTTAGGCTGTGTAAGCATGTGTGTGCATGTGTAAGGTGGTGTGCATGTGTTTGCGCTTGTGTGTGAGGCGCTGCCCCCTGTGGAAACAGAAAGAGAAAGGGAAGCACAACAAAGAGTAGGAGGTTAACCAGGGAGAATCAGCAGACCTAGCAGGTGAAAGCAATCAGAATCAGGCAATTACACAGGCAGTACACTAGCCCAGCCCAGCCCAGCACTTAAAACTCTGCAAACAACTTTCCATTATGTATTCCTCAGAGACACTGCAGCACTGCAGTAAGCTAAGAAAAGTGAATACTCAAAAAGCTTTACTGAGACAAGGAAATGTTAGGGGCTGTCATTGCTGTCATAAGGCGACATATGCAACATACTGAGGGTGGTGACAATGCAAATGCTGCTGAGCAACACACAGTGAGGGGACGGAGAAGAGTGTACAGGCCCAGGGTAACCTACCAGGGGCTACATGATCTGGAGATAGTGGAGCACTATAGAGTGGACAGAGACCTCATGCAACAAATTGTTGAGCTGTGCAGGCCACGCCTCACACACAGAACCAACAGAGGGGAACCCATCCCAGTGGAAACCAAGGTATGTGTTGGCCTAAGAATACTAGCAACAGGTACCTTCCAGAGACCAACTGATGATATGATGAGGATTTCACAGGCATCAGCATCCAGGGTACTGCACCAGTTCCTGGATGCCATGTCAGCACATTTCGGTGATCATGTATATTTCCCCAATTCCCATGAGGTATTGGCCAGCAATATGCATCTTTTTCAGCAAATGGCGGAATACCCTGAGGTAGTGGGTGCAATAGACTGCACGCACATATGCATCAAAGCACCAGCCTGTGAGCGAGGTAGGGCCTACATTAACCGCAAGGGCTTCCCCTCCATCAACTGCCAGGTCATGTGTGATGCCCAGGGCATAATAATGAATGTGTGTGTTGGCTGCCCTGGAAGCTACCACAATTCCCATATCTGGCATCTGACACAGATGTACCAGACATTTGCCAATGGGGACATCCCTCATGGTCACCTATTGGGGGATGCTGGATATGCAGTGGAGCCGTGGCTGATGACACCTATCAGAAATGCACACACACCTGAACAGGAGCGCCATAATGAGGCACATGCACAAACATGAAATGTAATCGAGCATGTGTTTGGGCTGCTCAAGTCATGGCTCCAGTGCCTGGACACATCTGGTGGAGCCTTGCAGTATTCACCAACTACATGTACCCAAATTGTCATGGTATGTGCTATGCTACATAATATGATCCTGCGAAAACAGCTGCAGCAGGATCAGCATAGGGCCAGGCCAAAAAGCACCCCACCATTGCCAAGGCCATCACAGGTAGAGCGTGACTCAGAGGAGGAACAACCTGAGCCTGCCCCAGTAGGCAGAAGGAGGCGTGCCCAGTATACTTTGGCCTTGGCAAAGAGGCAATGCATAGCACATACACTGGCTCAGTAGGAACCCTGGAAATGATACCTCTCCCTGACCTGCACATATAGTAAAAGGGATGCCTAACTTGACACTACCTGTTTTCAAACATGTATAGGGAGTGTACTATATGCATCTGACATAGGCAGCCTTGCAACATCACCTAAGGCATGATTGCCTTGTGTTAAGCAATATAAAGCAGTGCTAAACAGCTTTGCCACTACTTAGTATATGTAAACATAATGGTACACACTAACTGGCACAACTTTGGGCATAGTTGAGCAAAAGCAGGTAAACATGCACATATATACTTTACTGGACCTTAAGCAGTCTGGTCTGCCCAGTATGAAAATTTAAAGCAGTGAGAGGCCCCGAACCCAGGATACTGTGCACTATAGTCACAGTACCAAACCAATAAACCACAACAGTATTTCACTGGTCAGTCTGTGTGAAGACATGTTGATAAGTCTATGCAAAGTGTCTCATGGAAACCCTGCAGGCACAGCATAATTCATGTTGAGTTATGACACAAAGGTGATCCCTGCAGTATAAATATAACTTGATTTCCAACACACATAGTATACGTGTTAATACTGGGCATGTTCACACATGGTAACAAATGTAGTGGACTCCAGACAGCAACATACTGAAAGGTCACACTGGGCATGCTCACACACTTGAATGAATGAGACAAATGTCAGGCAACAAAACACTGCAAGGGCAAACTGGGCATGCTCACACACTTAGGCCATGTCTGAGTGCAGCAGTGGGCCAGACATATCCAGCAGTTCATGTGTTAACCCAGGAACCTCTCACTATCCACCAGTCCTGCCTTGTGCACACAGTTATAAGACAACAGACACATATATAACATCTTGGAACCCTGTCATAATCAAATATGCACTACAGATACATAGGTTGTACAAAAAAAGATAACAAACCAGCAGTCAGTATCATCAATAAAAAATGTGCACTCCAAACATTATATAGGTACATAGGTTCATAGGCTGATACTAGGTATCAGCTCTAGGGCATTCATAAGCCTAGCCAGAGTGTGTTTCGCACTCATCACCCTGTAGACTAGTATACTGTGCCTTTGAATAGTAGGTCACATAAGATAGCCATTGTATGGTTAGTGTATTGTGCCTCTGTCTAGCAGGGACCCAGAAGAGATCCCAGGGGTAAATGTATGATCACCCATCCACTCGTTAAGATTTCCCTTGAAGAGGGTCAGTGAGGGGTCTGCCTAACTTGGACTGGGATTTTGTTCCAGAGTGAGGGCAGCTTCTGGGATATGAATCTGTCCCTCCAGCATGTCCTATTAATTCTGTGCTGAGGTTGAAGTCCCTGACATGTAGCTGTAAGGGATTCTGATATCCTGAGGTGGAGCATGACCAATAACTCTGGGTTGGACATGGCTGTTTACGGCAGGCACAGATCGCATCTGGGTAGGCGGTAAGCAACTGAGTACAGCTGGAGTTTCTGTAGCTGAACTGTGTAGGGCATCTGTATGAGTCTGCTGTTCCACTTGGTGACGTACCTTTGGGGTCATTACAGTTGCTGCAGGTGTCAGGTAAGGTACATCCCAAATGGGGCATTGTACCCAAGTATGGGCCTGATGAGTAGAGGTGCACAATGACCTCTCTTGATTTAGATGTGAAACCGTTTGGGATAAGGTGGGCTATATACAAAGTCTACCTAACCACTTTGGCAACGTAAATTGCAAAGGAGAGATTACTATCTACTTTGGTCCCCAAATCCCTATGTACACATTCTGTACGTAATGGATTAACACCTATGTGGTAATCTGTGTGCACTTTGTTATTCCCAAAGGGGATGACTATGCATTTTATGGCATTTAGCTTTAGGCTATGGCTCTGGCATCAGTTATCCATCTCTGCGAGACCCTTTAGGAGGATGCTTGTGTCAGCTGGAGAGTCAATTATGGCACCCAGTTTGCAGTCATCCGTGAAGTTGGTCAGCCATAGTCCTCCCGTGTTAGCCTGTATCTCAGAGAAATATATACTGAACAAGAGAGGTCCCAGAACTGAGCCTTGTGGGATGCCACACGTAACTGGTGTAGAGTCTGACATGGCACCTGCAATTCTGACCATGTGGGTGCTATCCCTGATCCAGTTTGCAATCCATCTTGTGACATATGTGTTGATATCTAAGCTGGTGAGTTTATTTAAGATGCCCGAGTGGGGTACTGTGTCAAAGGCTTTTGGGAGGTCCAGGTAGGCTGTGTGGACTACCTTCCCTATGTATATGGCCCTGGTAACTGATTCAAAGAAGTCGACCAGGTGCAAGGGCAAGATCTGCCCTTAACAAAGGTGAATTCGGTAGGAGCCAGTGTGTGGAGGTTGCCGATGTTTGTTTATGAGTTACATGATGATACGCTCCATAGCTTTGCGGACCATGCTAGTCAGGCTTATAGGGTGATAGTGTCCAGGGTCCCTTGTGGCATCACCTTTGTGGAGTGGGACCACTGTTGCTGTATGCCATTCCTTGGGTACATATCCTGTAGTAAGTCTGATATTGAACAGTGACGTTATGTGAGGGTTATGTTCTTCATGAAGCTTGTGTAAGGCACAGCCTGGGACACCGTCTAGTCCCATTGATGCTGTGTTATTGCTTTGGAGAGGGCAGCTCTCACATGTTCATCTGTGATGTCAGGGAGGCTACACTCTGTTGGGATGGATATTTGTACTTTTGGGGGGTGGGGGAGATATGCACTGAACCTGTCTGCCAAGAGGTTGGCAATGTCTGTGGGTTCAGTGTATTTTGTTGTCATTATGCACTAATTCAGAGCGTATCTGGGAGTTGCCACCCAGGTTCCTGACATAACTAAAGAAGGCCTTGTGATTGTCTTTAGTGTCTTGTGCAATCTTACTGTCGAAGCTGGCCTTAGATGATTTTATGAGTGATTGTAGCTTCTTGCTAGTACTGATCAGAGATGCCTCCCCTTTGTGGGATACTGCTGTATCATGCAGTACCCTCCTCCTTTTGTTGCATAGCTTATTTATGGCTGGGGTCCACCAGACAGGTCACCTGCCTTTAGAGGTGATTCATGTGGGATAGCATGATCCATGCTTCCTGTAGGTGTCCATACAATGAGTTTCTAAAGGATACTGTGGTATGAGTCATAGTTCCCACTGGCCCGGGGGCTTTGAAGGAAACCACCTCAGTTTTGAGAAGTGTGATGTTTGCTTTTGAGAAGTTCCTCACCGAGATTACCTTGGCTGGGGGTGGGGATGGGATATGGATGTCCAGTGAGATAAATGTATGGTCTGACCTTACCAATGAGGGGTATACCTCTGGTGTGGAACATAGATTCCCCATGTTGGTGATGACCAGGTCCAATATATATATACCCCACTTGTGGGGGTGGTGACCAGTTGTTCCATAGCATTTGAGTTTATATATTCGAGGAACCATTGGGTGAGGGTGTTGGGGCTTGAGTAGTATTCCCAGTCAATGTTTGGCTAGTTGAAGTCACCCAATATAATGGTGTTTGGAGAGACCTACATATTCTCCAGTGTTCTCAGGAAAGCTGAGTGGGGTCCCTGAGTTTGGGAGGGTGGTCTGTAGCAGGCCACAACCTGAAAGACAGTTTAGCCCACTGTTAGTTATACATGGATGGTCTCCGATGCTTTGTGCAGTGCTACTAACATGGAGGTTTGTGTATCTTTGATGTATATGGATACTCCCCCTCCTTTTGTGGTGTGGTCCGGTTATTGTGGCCGAAAAGCATGGTATAAAGTGTAATCTGGTCGTGCTGGGGTGCTGTCAGGAGCCTTGAACCAGGTTTCTGTTACTGCACAGATACTGATATTCTCCATACTGAAGAGAGCCTTGACTGTGTGCATTTAGAGGTGTAGACTTCTGGCATTGAGCAGCATTACCCTTAGTTTCTTTTACCTTGTATTGTCTATGGAGGTGGGTTTGTCTTTTGAGCCTTGCCTAAAAAAGGCACTATGGGGGTGGCAAGTGCCTTAGCCAGTATTCGAAAGCCCAGGGGTGACAGGTGCAAGCCGTCCCTAGTGAAGCAACGTGGCATGATGAGCATGTCATCCCAGGCCGACAGACACTGGATCCCCTGTGAATGACACAAATACGTTAGCCAGCTGTTAAAATTGATCATGCTGTCTTTATACTGTGGCATCATTCATGGTGAGGGTAAGATGCTCCACAAGGTCAGGGTCATACTGGCCAGGGCTACATGATCATAGAGCTCCTCTATGTCTCTTTTCATGTAGTCCAGGGAGGAACGTCTCAGGACATTCACACCAGCATGGACAATGATGGAGTCATATCTGTACTTGCTTTGGAGTGACCTAAGTGCATGTGTTATGTGTCAGATCCTGGCATCCAACAGACAGCTTACAGTGACCTTCTCCTTGTTCAGCTTGGTGAGTGGGATGTCAGTGTGTCTGACAATAGAATCACCTATCACAGGTGTATTAGGTGTGTTGTTTAGCCTTAAGAGCAGTGACTGTGTGGCATACTGACATTGTGTACTTTGTGATATGTGGGTATAGTTGTGGGGAAGCAGTTGTTCGGGTGTCTGATTTGGGGGTCTCTGCCTCTTAGGCAGAGTTTTATTTAGAAAGTAGAAGTAAACCAAGAAAAATAAATGCCCACAAAGCACAGGACCCGGATTCCAACAGTTGAATAATAGTGTCTCACAATGATTAAAAGCAACTTTATTCCACACGAACCAATAAAACGTTAAGCGCTTTCACTCAGTCAATACCGAGCTTCCTCAGAACAAATGGCAAATAACTACCATAACAGTTCTTAAACAGTGATTCATAATCACATGGCTCTTCTTCCCTAATTACCATTTAAAGTGATACAGTGTACAAATACTGAATAATTCAAATGTTACTACAATGTCATAGTATTAAATAGATAAAACCAGAATATAAAATTATGACTGACCAGCGTGTAACCTAATAAAATGAAATAAGCTCCCGAGTTAAACTGTAATTTACATTCAAACAGTCACAAAAAATATCTTCATTCCTATCTAAAAATAATTATAATGCCCAAATGTCATAGTATAACAATAATCATGTATATATTAAAACCATAAAAATAATGTCCATATGTATTAAACCCTAACCTACTAATATAAGAAATATTATATTGATAACTAATCAGTAATGAATATAATGTCAATCCATAAAATATTCAATTTATACAATTTATAACCAGGCCACTCTTAATTTCAAAACACTACTGATGATATTATCATTCAAACCTGGAGCCCTCCCTGCGTCAAGTTTCAATTGCCATAGCAGTTCCCGATACTCCAACCTAGCTTCCCAATTACTCCCCCCTAAGGTCTGGGGTCACTTGTTCCAACACTGTAAATTTTAATTCCATTTGTTTACAAACCTGAGAATGTTTAAAAAAAGCCCTTGGAAACATCATATATATGCTCATACACTCTTTTTCTAAGCTGTCTCTCGGTTTTGCCAATGTAGAAACTGTTACATGTATTAGTTCTGGTTTAAGCACTTGGGCTTCAGGCCAGTTATTTTACATTAAGGGGGTTCGTGGACTGCACTCTTGTGGGAGGAGAGGCGGGACTCTGCCCTGCTGAGCTGGGAATTTCAGGTTAAAGGCTTATAGTGTCTGCATATTTGAACTGCTTCTTACTGAAATTGGTACACCTTGTTTGCTGTAGCATACACTAGATCCAGGCCTGCTGAATCTGGCTTTGTCTGTATGCTTGTTGTTTGTTTGCTTGTTATTTCCCTGAAACATTAATTCCACCTAAAACGCGGATTTTCAGCGCTTCTGTGGATCCCTAGTGATATCTGCATTGCTTACTGTACTTATTTCCTTGTTTCACTTGAAAGAAAGTTACTGTTTGTCATTTTTTGCATTTAAGTTACCTGTAACACATTGCATTTAAGTTACCTGGCACTTGCTCACTACGTCAGCACTAAAAAATTAAAAGCACTACACCCTCACATACTCCCCTTGAGTACCTTGTTCCCCATTGACCTTTTTTCAATTATAAAGGAATTCCCAATACTATTCTAGCATGTCCAAAGGTCAGTTGTCAATCTGCTCTCCGGTTCAGCTGGTGAATCTGGGAATCTTGAGGCAATGTTACAACTGCCTCATGTACACAGACAACCCTCTCCTCCTCCCAACAAATTCCAACACATGTGAGAGATGCAACCATATAGCCAAACTGGAGGCTAAGCTCTCTCAACTCAGTACTGGTGTAACCAGTCAGGAGGAGAAGGAAACCACACTCACTACAATTCCAGTCTCACATAGACCTACCACGACAGCAAACCAAACACATAAACACACAAAAACATACTCGGAGGCTCTAAATAAAATCTGCCTTAGCAGCAGAGACCTCCAAAGCAGACACCCAAGCAACCGCTACCCCAAAACAAAACACGTGCAACACATAGCTCACAAAGCCAGTGTGCCAAACAGTCACAACCCTTAAGGCTAAACAACATACCTGATACACTTGTAATAGGTGACTTTATCGTCAGGCACACTGACGTCCTGCTCACCAGGCTGAACAAGGAGAAGGTCATGGTCAGCTGCCTGTCGGGCGCTAGGATCTGCCAGATAACACAAGCACTCAGGTCACTCCAAGGCAAGTACAAATATGACTCAGTCATTGCCCATGCTGGTGTGAATGACCTGAGATGTACCTCCCTGGACTACATGAAAAGAGACATAGAGGAGCTCTCTGAGCATGTAGCCCAGGCCGGTATGACCCTGACCTTGAGTAGCATCTTACCCTCACCAAGAATGATGCCACAATATGAAGACAAGATGATCAATTTCAACAATTGGCTTAAGTATTGGTGTCATTCAAAGGGGATCCAATGCCTGTCAGCCTGGGATGACATGCTCGACAAGCCACGATGCTTCACTAGGGATGGCTTGCACCTGTCACCCCTGGGCTTTCAGATATTGGCAAAGGCTCTTGCTACCCCCATAGTGCCTTTTTTAGGCAAGGCTCAAAAGACAAACCCGCCTCCATAGGTATCACAAGGGATAAGAAACTAAGAGTAATGCTACTCAACGCCAGAAGTCTAAACCTCAAGACGCACACACTCAAAACTCTCCTTAGCATGGAGAACATCGATATCTGTGCAGTAACAGAAACCTGGTTCAAGGCTCCCAAGAGCACCCCAGCACTACCAGGTTATACCTTATACCATGCTTTTCAGCCCTAAAACTTGGACCGAACCACAAAAGGAGGGGGAGTATCAATATTCGTCAAAGATACCCACACCTCCAGGTTGGTGGCACAGCACGAAGCATCAGAGACTATCCATGTGCAACTAACAGTGGGTAAAACTGCCTTCCAGTTTATAGCCTGCTACAGACCACCCTCCCAAACCCAGGAACCCCACTTGGCCTTCCTGAGAACACTGGAAAATATGAAGGTCTCTCCAAACACCATTATATTGGGCGACTTCAACTACCCAAACATAGACCGGGAGCATTACTCTAGCTCCAACACCCTAGCCCAAAGGTTCATAGAATTTATAAACTCAAATGCTATGGAACAACTTGTTACCACTCCCACAAGCGGGGAAAACATACTGGACCTGATCATCCCCAACATGGGGACTCTATGCTCCAGACCAGAAGTGTATCCCTCACTGGTAAGATCAGACCATAAACTAATCTCACTGGATATTCACATCCCGACCCCACTCCCTGCCCAGAAAACCACAGTGAAAAACTTCTCTAAAGCAAATCTCACACTCCTCAAAACCGAGGTGGAATCCTTGAAAGCCCCCGGGCCTGTGGAAAATACGGCCCAGACCACAGAATCCTTTATAAACGTATTCTATGAACACCTTCAGGAATGCATGGATCATGCAATCCCAAAAAAACCCAAGACCCAATCCTCCAAAGGCAGACGTCCTGTCTGGTGGACCCCAGCCATAAACAAACTATACAACAGAAGGAGGAAGCTACTACATGATAGAGCAAAATCCCAAAAAGGGAAGGCATCTCTGATCAGTATTAGCAAAAAACTATGGGTACTCATAAAATCGTCTAAGGCCAGCTTCGAGAGAAAAATTGCACAGGACACTAAGGATAATCACAAGGCTTTCTTTAGTTATGTTAGGAATCTGGGTGGGAATTCCCAGATATGCTCAGAATTAGTCCAAAATGACAAAAAATACACCGAACCCTCAGACATTGCCAACATCCTAGCTGACAGGTTCAGCGCAAACTTCTTCCCCCCCACCACCAAAAGAGCACATATCTATCCCAGCAGAGTGTTGACCCCCTGACATCTCAGATGCTCAGGTAAGAGCCGCCCTCTCCAAAGCAAAAAAAAAAGCATCAATGGGACCAGACAGTGTCCTGGGCTGCGTTCTACATGAACTCCAAGAAGAGCTAAACCCAAACATAAAACTGCTGTTCAATCTCAGCCTTACTACAGGATATGTACCCAAAGAGTGGCGTACAGCAACAGTGGTCCCTCTCCACAAAGGTGGTGCCTCAACGGATCCTGGAAACTATCGCCCCATAAGCCTGACTAACTTGGTCTGCAAAGCTATGGAAAGGATCATCATGGACCTCATAAATAAAGATATTGGGGACCTACAGACACTGGATCCTACCCAGTTCAGCTTTGTTAAGGGCAGATCCTGCCTCTTAAACCTGGTTGATTTCTTTGAAACAGTCACCAAGGCCATTGACGAGGGGAAGGTGGTCCACACAGCCTACCTGGACCTCGCAAAACCCTTCGATACAATACCCAACTCGGGCATTATAGATAAGCTCACCAGCTTAAATATAAACCCCTATGTCACTAGATGGGTTGCAAACTGGCTCAAGGACAGAACCCACATGGTTAGAATTGCTGGAGCCATGTCAGACTCCAAACCAGTTACAAGTGGCATCCCACAAGGCTCAGTCCTGGGACCTCTCTTGTTCGGTATATATTTCTCGGAGATACAGGCCAACACGGAAGGACTGTGGCTGACTAAGTTCGCAGATGACTGCAAATTGGGTGCCATAATCGACTCTCCAGCCGAAACAAGCATCCTCCAAAAGGGCCTCATAGAAACAGACAACTGGTGCCAGAGCCATGGTCTCAAGCTAAATGCCAAAAAGTGTATAGTCATCCCCTTTGGCAAAAACAAAGTGCCCACAAATTACCACATAGGTGGTAATCCATTAAGCACAGAAGAAGTAATTAGGGACCTGGGGACCCAAGTTGATAGCAATCTCTCATTTGACAACCACGTGTCCAAAGTGGTTAAAAAAACATTTTATATAGCCCACCTAATCATGAAGGGATTCACATCTAGATCAGGAGAGGTCATTGTGCCTCTTTACTCATCCCTCATCAGGCCCATAATTGAGTACAATGCCCCTTTTGGGATGTACCTTACCAGACACCTGCAGCAACTGGAAAGACCCCAAAAGTACCTCACCAAGAGGATCAAAGGGCTCAAACAGATGCCATATGCTGCCCGGTTAAAGAAACTCCAGCTCTACTCAGTGGCATACCACCTGCTCAGAGGCGATCTGTGCCTGACGTATAAAGCCATACCCAACCCGGAATTAATGAACATGCTGCACCTCAGAAAATCCAAATCCCATTGAGCTACGTGCTCAAGAGACTTGAACCTCAGCACTGAAATAAATAGGACATGCTGGAGGGACAGAGTCATAACCCAGAGGCTCCCTTCACTCTGGAATAAAATCCCAGTCCAGGTTAGGCAGAGTCCCTCATTGACTCTCTTCAAGAGGAATCTTGATGAGTGGATGGGAGATCATAGGTTTACCCCGGGTATCACTTCTGTGTCACTGTTAGACAGAGGCACAGTATACTAACCTCGAAAAAGGGCATAGCAAAATTAATTTAAAATAGGTGGCGAAAGCCAAACACACTCTGGCTGGGCTTATAAATGCCCTAGGGCAGATAGCCTAGTATGAACCTATGAACCTATGAACCTAAGTTACACATAAACCCACATAAACAACTCCTTTCATCCCACAATTAAAATGATTAGTAGATTTAAACTTAAATCTTCTTGAAGAAATAAAAAATGTGTCTTTGTTCATCATATACCTACATTGCTGGCAAGCTCCACATTTGTATGTACCAACTTTTAATCTACCAATACCTGTTTTTGTTAAAGAACTCCTCTCCAGGAGTTCCTTCAGGTTAACATCTCTTTTCCTCACAAATTGTGGGAAAGTTAGAATGTAATTTTTAATTTCATCATGTGAGGTTAAAATTGGCCAATGTTTTAAAATTTTCTGTTCCACTTTGTAAGAAGTAGCAGAAAAGGTGTGTATGAAGTTATTTTTAAATTCAACTTTTAACAGCGGAACATCCTTGTTACTGGTCATCTGACCAGTCCCTAACCAAGGAAAATATTTTAAGTCCCTGTTTTCTGTGACTTCTACTATCATGTTATCAATGAGTTTCCTAGGATATCCCTTTTCTTCAAATAATGCCCCGATCCTATCAACTTCTTCCAAAAAACATTCTAAGGTACTAGTCATCCTCGAAGCCCTGATAAATTAGCCCTTTACATTACCCTTCTTCTGGTAAAAAGGGTGCCCACTTTTAAAGTGTAAATAGGAATTCGAGAACGTACTTTTCCTAAAAAGTTTTGATTAAAAACATTGGTTTTCGTAGTCTTTGTATAGAGTAACATCCAAGTAATTAAGTTTGTGTGAGTCAATATTGTGTGTAAAACTCAAAAATTCAGTACTGTTGTTAATGTACACTAGGAATTCCTCTAGCATGTCCCTCGTGCCCTTCCATAGAAGACAAATGTCGTCCAGGTATCTCGTGTAATACACTATAAATTCGGACCATTGGATTTGTAGCACATACTTCTGCTCCCAATAATATAAAACACAGTTAGCGTAAAGTGGAGCACAGGGAGCCCCCATTGCCACTCCCTTCTTTTGTTGATAAAATTCACTGTTGAAATATATAAAATTGTTATCCAAAATGGTTTCCATAAATTCCAAAATTAAATTAATAACGTTCCTATCGAGACTAGATTTGGCCACCAACACCTCACCAAACCATTCTAATCCAGTCAAATGTGGGATACTGGGAAAGAGTTCTGTAATATCAATAGTGACCATTAAGATGTCAATATCAAATTTACGTTGGTCGATAGCCTTCAAAAACTCCCAAGAATCCTTATTGTTGTGTGGAATGGAAGTTGCAACATTTTTAACAGTGTAATCCACATTTTTCGCCAAGGGTTCAGTGATGCTGCCTGCCCCAGATACTATAGGTCTAAAATGGGTGAATTGTCCAAATTGTCCTTAAGTACGACCGGTGTGTTGAGAAAATTCCCAGATCCTTAAGTACGACCGGTGTGTCAAGAAAATTCTCGGATCCTTAAGTACGACTGTTTTTTTTAGAGTTTTATTTAGAGCCTCCGAGTATGTTTTTGTGTGTTTATGTGTTTGGTCTGCTGTTGCTATAGGTCTATGTGACACTGGAGTCATGGTGTGTGTGGTTACCTTCTCCTCCTGATAGACTGTGCCAGTCATGGGTCTAGAGAGCTCAGCCTCCAGTTTGTCTATATAGTTGCATCTCTCACAAATATCCGAGTTTGTTGGGAGGAGGAGAGGGTTGTCTGTGTACATAAGGCAGTTGTAACATTGCCTCAAAATCCCCATATTCACCAGTTGGACTGGAGAGTACACATGAAACCGACCTTAGGACATGCCAAGATATTATGATGAAATACTCTTTTGACTGATCAGAAAGGATCAGTAGGGTGTTAAGTGTGTAAAAGAGTATAACACAGGTTTAGTGCCTATGTTTGTTGGTGTTTTGTAAGATTATCTGTGAAGGAGTCCAGACAGAACTATGACACTTCCTTCAGCTATGTCATAAATAGAAATGTACACTCATATATGTCCTGAGTCAGGGCCAACTGTAAATGACTGACAATGCCAACATCCTGTTACACAAGCCCATACATACATAGCCACCTCCCACTGACAGAAGGCCCTATCATCATACCAGGAGATATCACATGTAGAATGGGTAAACAGCTTCTTCCAAAGCTGAAAACATGGCATCAATTGGATTACATTGTTTCCCTATATGTGTCATAAGTGAACTGCAGAACAAACAGACCCTTCACCTGAACAGTCTGTTGAGCCTTACCCTCTCTACAGGATATGAAACCGTTGAATGGATTACAGCAACATATGGCACACTCCACAAGTGTTGGTGCACAACAGACCATGGGAACTATAGTCTTATATGCCTATAACGTCTGATCTGCAAGGCCATGGGGTCCATCATGATTGAAGTCATAAACAGAGCTATTGGAAGCCGACAAACACACAACCCTACCAACTTTGGTCTGTTCATGGGCAGATCATGGTTCCCAAACCACTAGACTGTTTGCAAGGCAGCCACCCAGGACATACATCACAGAAATGAGCTACACACATCCCACATAGACCTTGAATAGCCCTTTTCCAATATCCCAGACACATGTATCCATAAAATCAACACTCTGTGCATAAATATGTATTGTCATACGATGGATTGGCAACTGGTCCACAGATAGATGACAGAAGCTAAGAATTGTGGAGTCCTGTTCAAGCTGTTAACACCTGCTGTCCCCCATGGTGCAGTCCTGGGATTGCATAAAACAAAGTGCACACACATTACCATGTCTAGTCTGATGATATCAGCATCCTACAAATATAGCAGTGGAAATGACGATCCCAGTAAAGCATATAGCACATCGTGTTAATGCGTATGTCTCTAATGTCATAACATAATTAGGTAGGGATTTGAATCCTGCAGTTGCTGTGTGTGTGTGTGTGTATGTGGGGGGAGGTTGTATGTGTCTGTGTGGCTTCCTTTGAGAGGAATGCCCTTTTTGGAGACTAGAGAAACACCTTAAAAGAGGTTTATTCCTCTTTGGCAAGTCTGATGCTGTCAGCATCCTACAAATAAAGCAGTGGAAATGAAAACCCCATTAAAGCATATAGCGTGTTGTATTAATGCTTATGTCTCTAGTGTCATAATATAGTTAGGTAGGGGTTTAAATCCTGCAGTTACTGAGTGTGTGTGGGGGGTATATTTGTCTGTATGACTTCCTTTGAGAGAAATACCCTTTTTGGAGACTAGGGAAACACCTTAAAAGAGGTTTATTCCTGTTTGGCAAGTCTGATGATGTCAGCATCCTACAAATAAAGCAGTGTAAATGAAAACCCTGATAAAGCATATAGCGCGTTGTGTTAATGCGTATGTCTCTAATGTCATAGCATAGTTAGGTAGGGGTTTGAATCCTGCAGGTGGGGAGTGTGTGTCTGTGTATTAATGCATATGTCTCTGGTTTCATAATATAATTAGGTAGGAGTTTGAATCCTGAAATTGCTGAGTGTGTGTGACTGTATTTGAGAGGAGTGCCCCTTTTGGAGACTAGAGAAATACCTTAAAAGAGGTTTATTCCTCTTTGGCAAGTCTGATTATGGCAGCATCCTACAAATATAGCAGTGGAAATGAAAGCCCCTAGTAAAGCATATAGCATGTTCTGTTAATGTGTATGTCTTTAGTGTCATAACATAGTTAGGTAGGGGTTTGAATCTTGCAATTGCTGAGTGTGTGTGTGTGTGTGTGTGTGTGTGAGACACTGTTGGGCAATGCAGTGTGGGTTTTGCTTTTACTACGGTATGACATATCAGGATTAAAACAGTATGTGCATTGCACACATCAGGTATCTGTGTGGCAAATAAATATATGTCCATGTGACCTCAATTAGCACATAGGTGTGAAGCCTGCATACTACATGAATACATTTGTTACCTTTGCCAGATTGTGCTGCTGCTTCTCAGATCGTAGGTCACATATGTATGTATGTGACAAGGCCGGCCACTGTAGTGATCTGTGGCCAAGGTCATCTGTGTCACACACACCCATGACAATTTCTATAGACTAGTGTGAGTGAGGTTACATGCCTGGGGTATATGTCAGACATGTTCATACACAACAAAGTCTGGCTATAATGGCCAGTCATTATAGGTGTACAACAGCCTTGTGGATATGCATACAGGCCCCTAATTTCAAGCTGTTAACACCTGCTGTCCCCCATGGTGCAGTCCTGGGATTGCATAAAACAAAGTGCACACAAATTACCATGTCTAGTCTGATGATATCAGCATCCTACAAATATAGCAGTGGAAATGACGATCCCAGTAAAGCATATAGCACATCGTGTTAATGTGTATGTCTCTAATGTCATAACATAATTAGGTAGGGATTTGAATCCTGCAGTTGCTGTGTGTGTGTGTGTATGTGGGGGGAGGTTGTATGTGTCTGTGTGGCTTCCTTTGAGAGGAATGCCCTTTTTGGAGACTAGGGAAATACCTTAAAAGAGGTTTATTCCTCTTTGGCAAGTCTGATGCTGTCAGCATCCTACAAATAAAGCAGTGGAAATGAAAACCCCAGTAAAGCATATAGCGTGTTGTATTAATGCTTATGTCTCTAGTGTCATAATATAGTTAGGTAGGGGTTTAAATCCTGCAGTTACTGAGTGTGTGTGGGGGGGTATATTTGTCTGTATGACTTCCTTTGAGAGAAATACCCTTTTTGGAGACTAGGGAAACACCTTAAAAGAGGTTTATTCCTGTTTGGCAAGTCTGATGATGTCAGCATCCTACAAATAAAGCAGTGTAAATGAAAACCCCAATAAAGCATATAGCGCGTTGTGTTAATGCGTATGTCTCTAATGTCATAGCATAGTTAGGTAGGGGTTTGAATCCTGCAGGTGGGGAGTGTGTGTCTGTGTATTAATGCGTATGTCTCTGGTTTCATAATATAATTAGGTAGGAGTTTGAATCCTACAATTGCTGAGTGTGTGTGACTGTATTTGAGAGGAGTGCCCCTTTTGGAGACTAGAGAAATACCTTAAAAGAGGTTTATTCCTCTTTGGCAAGTCTGATTATGGCAGCTTCCTACAAATATAGCAGTGGAAATGAAAGCCCCTAGTAAAGCATATAGCACGTTCTGTTAATGTGTATGTCTTTAGTGTCATAACATAGTTAGGTAGGGGTTTGAATCTTGCAATTGCTGAGTGTGTGTGTGTGTGTGTGACACTGTTGGGCAATGCAGTGTGGGTTTTGCTTTTACTACGGTATGACATATCAGGATTAAAACAGTATGTGCATTGCAGACATCAGGTATCTGTGTGGCAAATAAATATATGTCCATGTGACCTCAATTAGCACATAGGTGTGAAGCCTGCATACTACATGAATACATTTGTTACCTTTGCCAGATTGTGCTGCTGCTTCTCAGATCGTAGGTCACATATGCATGTATGTGACAAGGCCGGCCACTGTAGTGATCTGTGGCCAAGGTCATCTGTGTCACACACACCCATGACAATTTCTATAGACTAGTGTGAGTGAGGTTACATGCCTGGGGTATATGTCAGACATGTTCATACACAACAAAGTCTGGCAATAATGGACAGTCATTATAGGTGTACAACAGCCTTGTGGATATGCATACAGGCCCCTAATTTCTTATGTGATACACCGAGGGACTTCACAATACCTTTGGATATGTGGATACCAAAGGCAGATGACATAAAACTTGGCTGTGTGTACACATTGGTACCCGACATACATGTTGGAGACTACCACCTATGTGGTACTGTCGGGATACTATGTATAGTAAATGTGGATGACTATGCTATAGTTGACTTAGAGCTATACAGCATGTGTTGGACAACAGGTATCTGTCTGTATGATACCCTTGTGTAGGATATGTGTCCCATCCAGAGAATGCATTGTAGGCCAATGCATGCATTTCCAGATGTGGATGGACATATTCCTAGTGTGTTTGCATGTACCTAAGAGGGCTATATGCCAAACAGGTGTGGTCCCAGGAACGGGTGGCAGTCAATACCACTGGTTACTGTTATAGTATAGTATCGGAAGGATCCACCTGTTACTGAGTTCCCTACATCTGTGTGTCAGTTGTCAGGACATCATCTAATGATTGGTTATAGTCAGGCTGTTGAGGTTGTGTATACTACCAGAATGCAAAACATTGACCGATAGTAACAGTATCACCCACAGTATAGTGTCAAACCATGTCATGCACACATGTGTACCCATGTTAGAACATATCTGTAGTAGAATGCATACTGGACATTGAGAGATACTATGAGATTTTAACACTGTGTAATACAGGGTATGTCACACATCTCATGTGTCCACTATGCACATACATGCAGACAGTGCACCCTCACCATATTCACAGATGCACACCTGCTAATCTGTACTGCACACATCACACACATACTGTCCACTCACTAACACATGCTGGCAACGCTATACACTTCAGCCAAGTGGCACATGGGTGGGCAATACATACTCAGACTTAACACTGGTGTAAACAATACTACATTGACAATCATAGCTCTGATGCATCATGCCTGCTCAGATATACCTACAAGAATATCATTACACTTTCCTGTTGACAACATGCTAACATTCCTACACTGCTATAATGTCACCCTGTGCATTGGCACCATGTTAGCCTGTTCCTGCATCAATGTTACAGATAACAGGAGGTGGCACAGGTTTCATCATATGCACAGGGTGTGTTGTTTGCCAGAGCCCGACATTGACCCATCCAATTGACATGTATGTGTGTGTGTGTGTGTGTGTGAGGGACTACAGTACAGCATGGGCCAATGTTGATGTAATGTGTGTGTGTATGCGTGAGCCCTAGGTGTTTGGTTTATGTGTGTGTGTGTCTGCATGCACACAGCTCCATCATGTGGCTGCCATATACGGGAGGTTGTGGGACAGCCACAGACTGTACCTGCCAGGCTATACAGATCATTGTCTCTGGGCACAGACATGGTACCTGTGCCTGGCATGGCTGCTACAGACAGTATCAGGTACCAAGCCTGACTGGGTACTATCATCAGAGGCAGAGGTATGTCGACTGGACCCATGTCCCTGCTGGGACTGGCCAGAGCCATGTGCATGTGATCTACTAGGACGGTCAATCGACAGGCCAGCCCCAGCATTGCTGGGGCTGGTACTGCCACTACGGGAGCAGCTGTGATCTGTGGGTTGTCCGCAATGACTGCCAGCCACTGATGTTGCTGGCATACATCTGTGTCGACGTCTCAACCATCCCGCATGGTCCTGGCTCATGGAAAACACATTGTGGAGGGCATCTAATGTCTCCCCCCAACGTCTATCAATGACCTCGGTGTAATTACGGATGGCACCAGCAAGGTCATGGATACGGTCATTGATAGTGGTGTTATGGGCCCTCTGCGTCCTTAGTCCCTGTCTGGTGTACTGTTCCATAGTGCCTGTGCCTGCATTACAGCTCGAAACATACCTGAGGTTGTAAAACCTGTGGGGGCATGTCTGCCAGGGGCATTACGACCAGCGGTGCTCCCATGAGAACCCCTAGACATCTGCCTATGTGGTAGCATTCCAGGAATCTGGGTATGGCTGCTGTGAGGGGATGCATGTGCCATGGATACCACACTATCCTGGTCAATGCCAACTGTATGCTGTCCCTCGGCTAAGGCCATTGGTGATGAGGGATATATTGGCAGTATGAGTGTGCACATAGATGGGGTGGAAAGCTGTGTACTGTCGATTGGTGGACCAGCGACAGACCCTGTCAAACCTGCCTGTGCCACAATACATGTATCCTCATCTCCACTATTTGTGGCAGTGACTTCAGGTTCCCTGCTGCATTCAGCCAACCCAACATCAGCATCTGTGAGAGGAAGACAGGAAACGCACTTTACAATCTGTACATGATGTTATCACACATGCACACATGCACACATGAACACATGAACACATGCACACATGAACACATGCACACATGCACACATGAACACATGCACACATGAACACATGCACACATGCACACATGCACACATGCACACATGAACACATGCACACATGCACACAAATATACTCCTCACTACAGCAGATACACACACACACCAACAATCCAAATATACTCAATAGTGGTTGAAGGTGGGTGACAGTATCACAAGGCAAACAGTCACCTCACACATGTCAGCATGCAGAATATGTGTTGCTCAAGACCATGCAGTGCGAGTGTAGACAGCCCTAGTTAATAACAGTATACATGGCTTTGATGCATGTGTGTAGTTGTTCAGTGATTGGCTACACCCTGAAACACAATATGTACAAGGACACAACATTGCTGTGCAAGTATTATAAGCTCTGCAATGTCCTGTGCACCATCACTCACAGGTATACATACCATGGCTGCATGTGTTATCTGTGTGTCACATAGATCTCCATGTCTGATTACAGTGTCTGTGTGTGTAGCAGATAATTGTGGGCACAGGTGTAGCACATGCATGTTATATACACACACGGGATGAGTGGTGCATGTATACATGATGGAATACCAATGCTCGACATGGCCATTGTACAGTGGTTATGGTGAGTGTGGGACATATTGCAGATATATCAGTGCCAGCCATGACATGGCATGCTACCCGACTGCAACATTAAACATCACACATACCCAATTTGTGTCATGTGACCTATACACCCAATAGCATTCCAGGACATATATGTGTCACTTTGTACAGATGGCGACTGCTACGCATATTGTGTATAGTTGCATATGTTTGCACACACACAACATGCTATGCATATTCTATATAGGTGCATATGTTTGCATACACACAACATTGAGGTGCAAAGCAATGACTGCTATGTGTAGTACTGTGGTCACTATAACTGGATGGGGTGTAGTACCATGAGCCATCATCATCATGAATCATGTGGTCACTCAAGGCTACTAATGTGTGACAGACCACCGCCTAGTATGCTGTACCTGAACTGCAGTGCCGTGGCTATGTTCACAATTACAGAGCCACTTTGTACATGGGTGTGTGAGGTGCCCAATATGGAGCACTGCTTAACATGACTGTGTTATGTGTTGAAGAGTGTTGCACAGCCCCATGATAGGCCTCTACCCCTCAGGTATATCATGTGTGCTGTGTGGATGACATGTGGGATACTGAAGTGTGACCTTACAGCGGGTGTGTGGTTACGCCATGTGTAGCATGTTGAGGTGTACTGCGTATGACAAACGTGTTGTGTTGTGTACATGTGTATCAACTATGCCTATCCAATGTGCAGTACGGTGTTGCCACAACTGTGTCTGATGCTCTGTGTATTGCATGTGATTGAGGCAGCTGCTGACATTACTGAGATGTGCAACGTCGCACAGCAAACATGCACAGCATGCATTATGCGTAGGTGTGTTACGTGTACATGGCCTACACCTCGCCTATGACATGCACATTTCATTACCAATATTAAAGTTACAACACACTCACCAGCATGGATTGTCTGCCCTGCTGTCACACCAGAGGGACCTACAAGAATATGAGACAGTTTGTCAGTGGCCACAACTGTGGCATTGCTACTGTGGGTTTGCTAAACTACAGTAAAACAACAGTCGACAGTCACAGGTGTACAGATAATATTCCAAATATCAGTATTGCACAACACTAGGCAGCACAACTGCTAAACACACAGTACACATCTCACATATGCATAATCTAACAATACAGGTAACAGTAGTCTACAGATAGGTATGTTACCTGCACGCTCCATGTCAACATGCTGGGTGGCTCCGGCCTCCATGATGACACATGTCTGTTGCAGTTGCTGTTGCTGGCCAGGAGCCACCATGCTTAGGAGCAGCTCCTCCACTCTGGTGAGGGGGGGGTGAATGGCCACCCCACCATCTGTGGCAAGCTGTTGTCTATGGATATCAGACACACGCCGCCAGACATGTCTAATTAAATCACTGCAGTGATGGTGTACCTGCTCATATGTCCAGTTATGCATGCCTATGTCACTTACCCAACAAACAAGATCTTGCCACAGTGCAGTCCGCTCATGCTGGTGCTGGCTGCTTCTGGAAAACAGCAGGGAGTAGTGCTGCACCAGGCTGTGGTGGATTTCCTGTTCCTCCACTGCTGTGTAACAGGGATTACGTTGGTGGGCCATCACGCTGAAAGAGAAATAAAAATTTGTGTGAGCGAGTTATGTGGCACACTTTACACCCTTAACTACAGATATCACTTAACTGCCATATATAGCATCCGTTTGTCTGTCAGAGGATACACACATTCAATACCACATATTGGTGCTCAGGCCACAACTGACTGACAGTGCCTGGCACACTCTATATATCAAACCACTATACACCAGTACCCAGCACACTGTTTGTGACACAATGCATAACCTCGCCACAGGGGTATATATCAAGCTAATGCATGAAGAAATATGTCATCCATTGCAATGAATGTAAAGTACAGTTACAGTATTACCAGTAAACCACCCTAGTCGTTGATGCCATACCCCTGCCTAACATATGTGCATAGTTGTTAATATAGGTGGCATACTGCTGTAACAGAGTATACATGTTACACATGTATACCCTGTAACACACATATGATTGCGGGCATGGTACAGGCATAATTATACACACATCAGACATACATACAACACACAAATGTATGCCAACCCAGATGAGCTTTACCTGTGTACCATACATTACTGTGTGCCACTACTTACAAAACCTTATGCCTGAGGTATGTAATTTGTGCAGACTACAGGAAACACACAAGACAGTGTTTCCAAGCAATGTGAACATATACCATATTGTGCTGTTTAGGCCTACAACTTCAGGTAGTACTACAGTTCATATGGGAGTTGAATTCACCAGCAGTACCTCTCACTAAGCATACATGTATTGCTTTAGCCTACAATGGGACACCACAGCCATCAACAAGGAACTATGTCACAACGTATGCCATACTATTATGTCTGCCTAGCAATAACATACACATCTTTTGCTGGCCTCACAGCTAGGACACAAACTACCATGACAGAAACAAATTCCCACTAAGCTATTACACCTTTACAGACCTTGCACACATTCACCTTCACACTCATTCAACCTCACATAATAGGTATTGCACTGAGTACATGTGTGTGTGCATCGTGTCATAGGTAGGTAATACGCTATTGGCCCTAGGGCCTAGAGCAGCCTAGCCATATGCTACCCTGGCCTTTGACACACATGTAACTTGATTTCACTTGTCCCTGTCAACGAGAACCACAGTGGTGATTCCCAGGGTGTATTACCTATCTCCCAAACAATCATCAGGGGTATTTATGACAACTGCTAATGAGGAGCCTTGTTTGCTATTGATAGGTGGTTTATTCCAGAGTATGGCATATCTCTGAGATAGGAACCTATCCCTCCAGCATGTGCTGTTTAGTGAGCTGATGAGGTTTAGGGCCCTAGAGCGTGTAGCCCGGAGGGATTGTGATATGTTGACATGGTGGTTGTCCAATAGCTATGGGTGTGACATACCTCTATATGTCCAGCAGTGGTCACCTCTGTGTGGGTGGTATGCAACACAGTCTAGCTGTGATTTTGTGAGTCAGTCTACATAGGGCATCTGTTTGAGGCCAGTATTATTCTTTGTGAGGTATGTCTGTGGCCTTTCCACTTGCTGTAGTTGTCATGTGAGGGACATACCACACGGGGCATTGTGATGAGTAGAGGGGAACAATGACATATATTTCCCTAGATGACACACCTTTTGTGATGACATGTACCACGTAGACAGATTACAAGACTAGTGTGGCACTGTGATTATCAAAGGGGAGGCTACTGTCCACCTGTGTCCCATGTTCCCTTATCACACCTTCAGTGTTAGGTAGATTTCCACCTATGTGGTAGTTAATGGGTACAGTGTTTTGGAAAGGAGGGATGGCACTGCAGTATCGACACTGGTCTTCAGTCCATGCCTTGGTCATCATGCACCTGTTGCAGTACGTATGACCCTGTCTCTCTCTCTCTCTATATATATATATATATATATATATATATATATATTTATATATATACACACATACATCTAAACATCCATTGCTGTACATATAGATGTACATATAGGCACATATACAGCCCACCTTTCATGGTGGGGATATCAATTATGCGACAGTTGTGAGATATACAGTTATGTAATAATATTGCACAGTGTTGTGCAGAATGCATTTTGGTGTCCTCAGCCCATGTAGCTTTAGCAGGCCTCACTGGCTGTAACACAGCAGATCTGACAAATCAGTCCCACAGCGTTTAACCACCACATGACATATACCAGCACTGCATGCTGTTTTCTATGCCACACATTACAACCTACATAGATATATGCACATAACAACCTTCAACAACATATATATGTCCACCCTTCATTAACAGTTGCAGTATGTCCCTTGCCCTATGCACATGTGCAGATAAATATATATACGTACTGCTGCCACATATGGATGATTCACAGTATGTAGAGTACTCTTCAAGAACATCTACTGCATGCCGACAAATACATATGTGTTATATACCTTACCTTTGTATTTCTCTGCTCCGTCTGTTGTTACTGTTTTTTTTTGTTTGTTTTTTGGGTTTTCTCTGTCTGTTTCTATTTCTGTCTCTTTTGTCTGTGTCTCTATCTCTGTCTCTGTCTCTGTCTCTGTCTCTCTCTCTCTCTCTCTCTGTTCCTGCAATTATATTATTGCATGTGTGGACAGCAGGTACAGCCTGCTTTTCTAGGTATCTGCACATGTGCATGTGACGGCCTCTGCACCAATTGGTGCCCACCATTTAGTAATTGCATGCAGCCTACTGTGTAGTAATTGCAGTACTCACTGTGATTGCAGCCCGCTGCTATAAAATGCTAGGTTAGGTAGGCATAGCTCTTTCAGCTTTCCAAGGTGGGGCCCATGCTTGTTTGCTCTGGACACCATTGTGCCAGTCAGAAGGTTGGTATATGTCTCATATCTGAAGCTAGGGTTGTAGCCTGTGATATGCATGTTGTACTCAAACCTGAATGTTGCTGCATCGAGTACACACTTCTCAGTGTAGACTTTTACTCACCCCTCCAAGTGCTAACACAGGATACATGGGAGTATGTACTTTCTTTTTGAATTAGACAATTAACTGCCATACAAAAGTAATTATTGCAATGTATTCCTCTGGCACATGCACTGTTTGTGAACTGCTATACTGTAATTATTAAGTTTCTCACTTCTGAACAGTTTGTGGTTTGTTTGTGTTGACATTAGCACAAGCTGCTCAAGACAACTGGACATATTTCAGTACTGAGTATGCCTACCTACACCCTTGGTTTTGCCTGAATACACAGGTATACAGTACTTTTGGGTAGGGGTGCAGAACTGCAGAGAGCATTATTTATTATTGTGTGATGTTTATCCTGCTGAACATACAGGGTTGCTGTGTACCTGTTAGTCTATCAAGGCAAGTAGTCTGTCTGCATAGCTCCCACCTGTGGACATATCCAGATGGTAGCCAGAGGTTAGCCTATTATTCTTTGTCTGTGCACCACACCAGTCTTTTCAGCACTGGAACAATGGCATTGTCACAGTTGGTTGCTAGCAGTACATGGCTACATCCTGTGATATTTCTGTGTTGTACTCCTACATAAGGGCATGCTTGTGGAACTCCTTCCAAAGCTATTTGCAGAGTGTGTAACAGCAGAAATGCTGATATGCCTGTGTGTTTCTGCCTCTGCCAGGCCTCATATACTCTCAGGTATATATTTGAACAGCCTCAGGGAAAGGTACATATAAGTGCGATACGCCTGTAATATATTACCGACATATTTCAGTTGAGACTTCGAGGGAATCGGAGCATATGTATTACTACACCTTTTCTGACATGCAAGCAGTGTCTACTCTCACTTATTAACATTATTCATTAAGTGTGATTCCCCACTTTTCTGCCTAATGTTAGTACTTTTCAGAGTGATTCAGAGGGGCACAGCTAACATTTGTTTACAAATCAGGGACATCCCGCAGTCACAGTTGGGAAGTCTGGCTTCTGCCCTATTCAACTATGCCAGTGTTTATCCTGGTCTGATACTGTGTGGAGTTTGTAAGGTGCTACTGTAACATTATTCCCTGCTAGAATGGCTGGTTCTCTTTTCACAGTCATGTCATGCAATTCCACAACAACTGCTGGTAAAGACCCACAGAGCAAGATTTGAGTTATGGCATTCCTATTTTCCCTTTACATTCCCTCATTGTAATGCATGATACATTTATTTCAGCACAAAGTTATTGTATATCTGCTTGGCTTAGTGGTACTTCATGCAGTCTAGTGTGCCCAAGGTCTGGGGTTCGAAACTGACAGAGTTGTTTTATTTTGCTGCTGAGAAGAACAAAGGCCCTGACATACAGAGTGACTAAGGCACTTTTAAGCAGTTGTAAGCGGGTTTGCGCGATGCTTAGCAATACAAATCTAAGAGCACATATACGCACACTGGTGCAAACCCGCTAACTAATGCTTAAAGGTGCTTACTTCTGCTAACCCCCGCGCTAATTTCTTTGAAGGAAAAGAAAATGGGGAGATAGGAAAGTGATGAAAAAGGGGGCACAAAGAGGGAAAGACAGTAGGGAAACCAGCCCGGGATGTGCAGGATGGGTGTAGGGAAGGTCCATAGCTGCCCATTTCTTTACCAGCAACAGCTGTGCATATGCAATAGATTTGGAGTGAAATTTGGAACCTTCCACCCCTGAGAGAGGGGTGAGGACAACAAAGTATGTTGTACTACCAATTATAATTATCAGTTTACATGTCCAATGGACATGTGTGCAAAATGGGCCACTATGTATGGGGCATATTTTTTTTGTGGGAACAGATTGCCCCCTTTTTTTTTTCAGGTGAGAGTGGAAAATGAGTTAGAGGAAGTAGGTATATTTGGGGAGGTAGGTTGGGGAGGTAAACAGACAAGACAAACAAGATGCATACAGGGGCTGATATGACACATGGGGTGGGTGTACATAATTGACGTGGATGGATGTTTGGAAATCGCAAGCCCATGAGCCCACAGATGGTAACAGTGGAACTGAGATCCCCCACCCATGGGCAGTCACCACTGCACCTTCACAGCCCCGAGGGTGGCTGTGCTGGGGGCTGCATAGGAGGGGCAGGCTCACCCATGAGTGGTGCCACTCTCGCCTCGAGCTGGCGTAGGGGATCAGCGACTGAACGCTGGATCTCCCTATGCACCACAGCTCGGACCCTTTGGAGGGTGACAGGTGGCTCTTCTCTGCCCATGCTTGCACAGGGAGGACGAGCCCCATCCCCTGCAGTGCTTCCACCCAAAGGTGGCACAGGACCAATGGAGGAGGAGAGCCCAGGCTGGGCACCGGACCTGCTGGTGTCAGGTGCAATTGCCAGCTGAGGAGGGACAGGTGGATCCGCTGGGACCGGCCTTCCCATACGTTCTGTGTTTAGGTGTGTTTAATTACAACATAGACAACAGCATTCCAAATTAGTTGTAACAGCATGCAGTAATATTCCCATTAACCCAACACACCAGGGTTCCAACAATTGAACAGTAAGCATAACACATGCATATATTGAACAACAGTGGACATTCCAACAGCATGCAGGGATGATTGGTGGCAACAGGCCACCAAGATTGGGGTGTTTGAACAGGGCACATGCATCAAAGTTCATGCAGATATTTATAGAACAATAGGACATATGTCCCAACAAATGTTATGAGATTAGACATACCCATTGAGGTGTGGAAATGCATTGTTTATGTACATACAGTTGTTGTTGTTGTCTCTTTCAGCTTTTCCTGGTTAGGGGTCGCCACAGCGGAACTCTGGTCCACTAATGATTGGTAGTTGATTTTTACATGCCGAGTTACCAGCCCTGATGCACAACCTTCACCGAAGGTACGCCCATTCGCGCATGTTTTAACGCAGAAGACGCTCTAACTGAGAATCGAATCAGACAACGTCTTACTGTGAGGTGACAACGTTAACGCAGCACCACCACACATACAGTAGGGTGTAAAAAGATACCTCCATTAACATCTTATAAGTACTTTTAGTCTACACTACATTCCTATTGACTGCAGGTGTATAACCCCTGCATGTATTATTACACTTGGCAACGTGCATTAGGTTGTGTAATGGGTTTGGCTAGTTCATCATATACCTGATCTATATCTGACATACTAACTGTCCAAAATGCAGATGTTACTGCTACATACTTATATATTTTATGTATATGTATATATCTACATATCTGGATGTGTTCACGTGACATTTTCTGTTACATTTCTACAGAAACCTACATTTCATGTAGCACAATCACATTTCTGGGGTACACATTAACAAGCTACTCATGTGCCAGATTTATCTATGCATGCCAGCCAATTACCAACTGTTGAGGACTGTATATATGCTTCACAACTACTGCCACTTCCTTCATCCACTTTATATGGGACTGCCCAACTATGGGTTGACAGCACTTAATACAACAGTACTATTTATAAAAATGCAAGGGTACAACAACATTTAAAAGTAAGTGACACAGACACACTCCAAGTATTATAACTTTATTATTTACATTACACACTTTTCTACAGGCTCTCTCTCATTTATTTGGTATTACAGTGCATACAGAAGACTTATTCAAGATGTATTATACATTTATTAATAGGTTACAACACTCTTTGTCAGGCTCACTCACTTATGTTATATAACAGTACATGCAGACATATTATTCAGGACTTATTTGACCTTTATTAATGGGTTACCACACTCTTTTTCTGGCTCACTCACTTATGTTATATAACAGTACATGCAGAGATATTTATTCTGGACTTCTTTTACCTTTATTAATGGGTTACTACACTCTTTTTCTGGCTCTCTGACTTATTTTATATAACAGTACATGCAGAGGCATTATTCAGGGCATTTTATGCCTTTATTATGGAGCTACAACACTTTTTTTCCAGGCTCTCTCACCTATTTTAAATAATAATACATGTAGAAGAATTACTAACCTGCCTGGTGGTGCAGCCTTAGCAGCCTATCTGCATAGGCTTGCTGATTCGCAGCATGGTCACCTGCAGCTGTGGAGTAAATGAAGGGATATTGAGGCATTCCTATCCATTATATAGACTAAATTAGCATGTTCAACATATTTCATTCCATGGCTACCTACTCAGTGGTGGGGCATCTCGCATGTCACGGGCCTCCTGTATCCATTGGTTCAGTCAGTCCTGCTTCCATCTCTTCAGGTCTGCATGGTGGTGACGGACCTGCTCACCAGTCCGAGGGATGCCTGTGGCACTGGTGAGATCATGAGCTAACCGGTTCCAAGCCTCTGCTTTGTACTCCATCACTTGGAACTGGTCCTGCAGGAGTCCTGACTCATGACAGTGGACAAGGAGCCAAACCATGTATTTCGACTCCCCGATGCCCCATTGTTGCACTCTAAAGCGAATACCCTCTCCAGCACCAGACATTCTGACTACAGATGGCAGCTACAATCAGTTATGGTGAGTATTCCCGCCTATGGAGCTTAAATATGCCGAATTTCCCGCAGTTTTTTGTGATTGGCCGTTTTTGTAATTTCTTGGCTGACTGCAGACCTGCTTAGCAATGGTTAATCTTCCATTTATTAGTATATGCATGTATGTTAACAGTGCATGTTTCTCCTAATCTGTTACGGCTTAGTGGTTCAGTGCTTTGACTATGGTGCACAGTGTCCCATGTTTGAATCTTGTCATTGCTTTTTATTTTACAACTGTCCAGACAGACTATGGGGTGTGGCTGTGTTTAGCCTGCTTTGCTCCATGTTGCTCCACGTTAAGCCACGTTGCCCTGCGGTGCGCTAGTTAGCACAGTGCACAGCTCCGCGCAAACGTATTGCGCTAGATAAAGCGCTGCTTAGCTATGGGCAAGTATATTGCACTTAGTAAAGCACTGCCTAGCTAAGGGCAACTATATTGCACTTGGTAAAGCACTGCCTAGCTATGGGCAACTATATTGAGCTTAGTAAAGCGCTGCTAAGCTATGGGTAACTTTATTGCCCTGAGTAATACGCTGCTTAGCTACATGCAATTAGATGTCAGGATCCTACTTATATGTAAATAATATACTTTTTGTTCTCTGATACATAGGCCATTTCAATGCATTTTAGTAAAATTTTATTTATATATGTCAGGAATTATTTCATATACTACTTTAAAACACGAAATAGAAACGGGTGTGGTGAGACTTGAACCGTGACTGCCTCCTCTTTGGGCAAAGTCTCTACCACTATGCTATTGCTATTTGGCTTAATTTGCATAAATAGTTCTTATATGCTCTTCGATGTCAGAATTGCTAACTGTGGCTAAGCAATGGGCACACCCGCGCAAACATGCGCGCATACAGGCAGCTATATCGGGAATTATAAAAAAAATACAAATTTTACATTTTACAATTTGAAAGGGGTTTAGTATGTGGGGATGTGTAATGTTGGGTTTGTTGACATTTGAGCGGACTCGCTCATGTGTGTTGATGTTTCACAAATCTGACTCTTGCAGGGGCATGGACCTTTGCACTACTTGGCAGTCGGACACGCCCCCTGCCTTCCTGCAGCGTCCGTGTTACACTTGGGGATGAGTCAGCGTGCCCTCATGAATATGCATGGCACTCTGATGTCATACCGTTCAACTGCAGTTTCCGTTTAAGACTTATTTAGTCTTACACGGAGGATTAGTGAATCCGGGGGACTGTCTTCTCCTGTGAATGAAACAAAAAAGATGAAAGACCATGAACTGATTCTTGAGATGTAATTGCCAGAGCAGGGTTGTATCTAAGAAGTGGAAAAGGATGCTTGCATGTAATAACAATTCTGCTTTGAATGACTGATATAATTAAGTTTAATGTAACTGATTTGTATGTAATGTAATTAAGAAGCCCCAATGTTGTTCATAATAGTTTGTATTGATTCTATCTTTATCATACTTAGCATGCATTTCATTGTACTGTAATTACCTGCTGGATGTTTTCTCTCTGTCTTAATTTTTTTGTACTATTTGTTTATATATTTCTTTGTACAACTTTGCTGTTGTATATGTATGGAGCTTTTCTTCCCGGGTCTCCACTGAAAATGGGCTTTCAGCCCAGTTGGACATTAGTAACAAATGCAAAATAAATAAATAAATGTTGTCTCTGATAATGTTGCTATGACAATTAAAACATGGTTGAACTATTTATATCTTCCAGGCCAGCAACATGGAGATTAGGTCATGTGGATAATACTGAGGGATGATGGAAAAATATTGTATATAATTGTGGGCTATGGTATGCTGTGCTATAGATGCTAAAATGACTTTTCCATGTGCTGTATCAATTTGCAAAAGGTGTCTTCTTGATGATTATTTATTAATTTATCTAACTCATTTTGAGTTAGGGTACTATTTTTGGAGTAAGCTATAACCAAGTTAGGTATCTGGAACTCAATTTTTTTCTATGTCATTTCTTTCCCAGCCTATGTACATTTTGCTCTGTATTTGTATTATTTTCTTTACTATTTAAGTAAGATTTATATATTAATCTTTAAGTATTGTTGATGTTCATTATTTATTAAAAATAAACATATATACTGTTGTTTACCTGAGAAGAGGATTGATATCAATTACATTATTAGTTAATGATCTGTGGGGAGCACATCTCTAATTAGACTGCTTGGACCTACTTCCAGTGAGATTAATTATTGTGTTAACATTTGACTTGATTAAAAGCACCCAGGTAATGGGAGCTTCTATCCCTAAACCAGAATAGTCACAATTCTACTGGAAGAAAGCTGTGAATAATTTTGCCAACCTTGCCTGTTGTGTGTGTGTGTGTGTGTGTGTGTGTGTGTGTGTGTGTGTGTGTGTGTGTGTGTGTGTGTGTGAAAATAATATAATACATTGTGTCAAAGCAATAATGATGGTCAATAGGGAACTAGAGGACAATGATCAGAGATAGAGTCATGAAATAGGAGCTTGGGGAGATTGACTAAAGATTCAGCTATGTAAGTGGCTCTGTGCAGTCCAGACAGGGTGCGGAGGTAGAATGCTCTTACCTAGAATAGCAGTGCATATTCCATTTATGCTTCTAGGGCCAGGTTATTCTTTGTCAATTAATCATTGAAATAGACTTGTGTGCACTTTCTTTCTATTAATTGACCCTTGGCCATTAGTGATGGGATTCATACCCTATTGGTGCCACTAATTCTAATGTCACAGTGGGTGACATCCTGCCATCTTGGTGTCACAATGGTGGAAGAGATGATAACCCTTCGTCATTGTAATGTCATCTCTATATCACACCATCTCTTCTCAATAGTGCACAATGTTTTTGAGCAGTTGTCAATGTTTCCATCTTATCTCAAAGTGGGAATGTCTGATTCTACTACACAAAACAAAAATGTGCTTCCTGATTGCACGCACGCACACACATGCACGCACGCACACACACGCACACACATATAGGTATATCCTGACAAACTGACTCCATCTCTTAGTCTGCCAGATTTTCACACAATAAAAGAAAACAAAGCTTAATTAGGATTTTGTTGAGCTGACTGTGTTCCCATGTACTGTGCGAAGATTCATTGTAAGGACTTGCTTGCATTCATGAACTCATGAGGTAGAAGATCTGAGCAAGCTAGCAGTTATTGTGTCCATATATTTTGGTACATTTGTGGCAGGCCAGAAAGCAAAATTAGAAGTTAAAGTCCTTTACTTATTTTTTTCTGATTTTTTTTTTTTATTTGAATGGGCCAAAAGTAAAAGTCTTCAAGCAGCTCTGCACAACATATTTTCATATGCTACTATAGTGCTTCATTCTCAGTCTTTGTATTGCTCATAATCATCAAAGTCAAAATTTTGATTTTTAAACCATTATGACAGTGCTATATTACTATAAATATTAAAAAGCGTATATGCATTATATTATTCATTTATCCAGTTTCAATGACTTAAGCAGGGTTTATCACAGTACTGTGACCAGATTATGAGTGCACTATTACAGAACAACCCTGTCTGTAGTTTCAAATATGTTACTCATGTACATATGCATAGGGTCTATATTATATATTTGAACTTTCAAAACTTCGAATCCATATGTTTGACAACGTATGGTCAAAGTTTGAAAGATCGAATATACAATAAAAAAAAAAAAGAAAAACTTACCTTAATGGTACGAGCAGGGGGGCAAGCCCCCCTGCACACCCCACATGGGGGGGGGCTGCACCACCCACACCCCCCTACTTAAATATGCCAACTCTGAGACCGCATTTCAGTGCAGAAAAGGGAAATTCTCCCATTCTGCACCGAACTGCGCCGTTATGTTTAACCTTCGAACACTTGAAATGTCGATCATATGGTGTTGACCATATGACATTTGACATTTCAAGCATTCGGTGTTCTAATAGGAACCCTATGCATATATATATATACATATATATATATATATATATATATATATATATATATATATATATATATATATGTATATACACACACACACACACACACACACACACACACAGATCTATATATATATATATATATATATATATATATATATATATATATATATATATATATATATATATAGATAGATAGATATTAGATATAACAGACTACATGTAGAATGGCAGGCAGTTTTATGTACTGATACATACAGTGAAAGTGTCTTCATGGTTGCTGTGAAATGCACCATCATCACTGCTGTAGAGAAAGAAATACCCCGAATTTCCAAGATTACCATACAGTATGATGTACACATGTGCAGTGGTGCTGGCAGAGGGGCTATCACTTGTAACAACAGACACCTTCCATATAATACCTGTAAAATAAAACAACAAATACAAATCAGTGATCTATGTTACTGATTCCAGTGGCACTTTTTAATGTTATGTTCACATTTGTTTTTGAATGTGCTGTCTGAAATAAATTTGATCGAGTATCTCTATTTAAAAAAGTTATTCACTGTTTTACAATCATAACTGGCCTGTATGTCTACAAAGCTATGACAAGAAAGTCATTTGTATCTCATTTCCTAATATCAAAGGACAGAAATCATTTCATGCAAAACATCACACAATCTGTAGCTTGTACTCCAGAGGTTTATAATTTCTACTAGACAAGTATGATCAGATCCTTCAGTATGATCCAAGGAATACAGACAGCCCTTAGGTAATGAGGTATAACAATAATACCACCTGAAATTTTAAAAGTCTGCACCATACAACTGCACTTGAATATATCAAATACAGGTGCAAAGACCCTTAAAAGCTAGGAACATCCAGATAAAAATCTGGAAATGGAATTAACATAACATCTGCATATTGGACAATATATACATCTTTGGGTTCATATTACATTATCGAATTTCAAAACTTCGAATGCCATATTATCGAACCCATAAGTTTGAACTTTCAAAAGTTTGAAAACGTCAAAAAAAAAAAAAAAAAAAAAAAAGCTGAAAAAAAAAACTACCTGAGGATTGTAACAGGAGGGCAAGCCCCCTGCACCCACATGTGGGGGCTGCACCCCCCACTTTTTAAATATACCAACTCCAAGATCACACTACTGTGCAGTAAAGGGAAATCTTCCGTTTTGGCATTGAACGGAAATCTCCATTGAAACGTTCAAACTTTTCCAAGTTCGAACATATGGGTCCGACAATATGGCGTTCGAACTTGTTACGGTTTGATAACGTAATATGTATCCAAATCTTCCCACTTCCAATAGGTTGGTGGAATATTATTCATAAACACAAGCTTAAATAAATAATTAGTTTAAACAGTTTAAATAATTGAGTTACAAAATGATGCAGAAGTATAAGCATTTCATCATTAACCAAACAAAATCAATGATGTACCAGAGAAATGATTTACAGGAAAGAACTTTGAAATTCCATAAAAGTATATAGGACTTTTACTTCTCATGTAATCTCAGACTTTTGTACCAAAATCTGTGCGAAACACTACCTTTGCTATCCATTTATGGGGCCAATAGTCACTTCACATATAAGAGATTACAACACAAAATCCAGGGAATTCAATAAAGTGTCTGGTTGCAAAATACACCCAGGAATGCCATTATTTCCTTCAGGACTTCACTTCATCTCAATACTAAGTTACTAGGCAATGCACTGCTATTGCTAGTAAACAAGTGCTAGGTCTCATCCTACATGTACAAACAGAAATATTGCAAGCCATGTTATCTTTATTCTAAAAAAGTTTTAAAAATAGTATTGAGAGTTACATGGACATGTAAAATCTGGTTTAATTATTCATTCCTTTTTTAATAACTAACATTTGATATTAATATTAACTGGTGTCCACATGTAATCTGTAGTGAGAGTAGGGAACAGGTGGAGGAGACCCTGGAGAGATGGAGATATGCTCTAGAGAGAAGAGGAATGAAGGTCAGCCGGACTAAGACAGAATATATGTGTGTGAATGAGAGGGAAGATAGAGGAATGGTGAGGATGCAAGGAGTAGAGCTGGCGAAGGTGGATGAGTTTAAATACTTGGGGTCAATAGTTCAGAGTAACGGTGAGTGTGGAAGAGAGGTGAAGAAGAGAGTACAGGCAGGATGGAGTGGGTGGAGAAGAGTGTCAGGAGTGATTTGTGACAGACGAGTACCTGTAAGAGTGAAAGGGAAGGTCTGCAAGAGGGTAGTAAGAGCAGCTATGTTATATGGGTTGGAGACAGTGGCATTGACAAAAAGGCAGGAGTTTGAGCTAGATGTGGCAGAGTTAAAGATGTTAAGATTTGCACTGGGTGTGACGAGGGTGGACAGGATTAGGAATAAGTATATTAGAGGGTCAGCCCAGGTTGGAAGGTTTGGAGACAAAGCCAGGTAGGCAAGATTACATTGGTTTGGACATATGCTGAGAAGGGATGCTGAGTATATTGGGAAAAAGATGCTAAGGATGAAGCTACCAGGTAACAGGAAAAGAGGAAGGCCTAAGATAAGGTTTATGGATGTGGTGAGGGAGGACATGCAGGTGGTTGGTGTGACAGAGCAAGATGCAGAGGACAGGAAGAAATGGAAACAGGTGATCCACTGTGGTGACCCTTAACGGGAACAGCCGAAAGAAGATGATGATGATTTGATATTAATCACTAATGCAAACAAATTAGATGGAAAGATAAGAACTTAGTGGGCTGGTAAAATTGCTTTCAAGGTAGAAATGTAAAATCTTTACATCAGCTGAATATGCAATTTGGTTTAGATGAACATGGTTGGTTATAGATGAAATTAATTATAACTAATGTTCCAGTACTATTGAATAGGACATTACATGACTTCTTCTTCTCTTTCGGTTGTTCCCATTAAGGGTCACCACAGCAGATCATCTGTTTCCATTTCTCCCTGTCCTCTGCATATTGCTCTGTCACACCAACTGCCTGCATGTCCTCTCTCACCACATCCATAAACCTTATCTTAGGCCTTCCTCTTTTCCTCTTACCCACCAGCTCCATCCTTAGCATCCTTTTCCCAAAATACAAATCATCCCTCCTCAGCACATGTCCAAACCAACGCAATCTCACCTCTCTGACTGTACAACCTGAACTGACCCTCTAATATACTGATTCCTAATCCTGTCCATCCTTGTCACACCCACTGCAAATCTTAACATCTTTAACTCTGCTACTTCCAGCTCTGACTCCTGCCTTTTTGTCAATGCCACCATCTCCAACCCATAAAACATAGCTGGTCTCACTACCCTCTTGTAGACCTTCCCTTTCTCTCTTACTGGTACCCGTCTGTCACAAGTTACTCCTGACTCCTGACACTCTTCTCCACCCACTGAACCCTGCCTCTACTCTCTTGTTCACCTCTCTTCCACACTCATCATTACCCTGAACTGTTGATCCCAAGTACTTAAACTCATCCACCTTTACCAACTCTACTTCCTGCATCCTCACTATTCCTCTATCCTCCCTCTCATTCACACACACATATTCTGTCTTAGACCTGCTGATCTTCATTCCTCTCCTCTCTAGAGTATATCTCCACCTCTCCAGGGTCTCCTCAACCTGGTCCTTACTGTCACTACAGATCACAATGTCATCTGCAAACATCATAGTCCATGGGGCCTCCTGTCTGAACTTGTCTGTCAACCTGTCCATCACCATTGCAAATAAGAAAGGGCTCAGAGCTGATCCTTGATGTAATCCCACCTCCACCTTAAATGGATCGGTCACTCCCACTGCAGACTTCACCACTGTCACACTACCCTCGTGCATATCCTGTATCACTCTTACATACTTCTCTGCCACTCCAGACTTCCCTATACAATACCACAACTCCTCTACAGGCACCCTATCATATGCTTTCTCCAAGTCCACAAAGACACAATGCAACTCTTCCTGACCTTCCCTATATTTCTCCATCAACAGTCTCATAGCAAACAACGCATCTGTAGTGCTCTTTCCCGGCATGAAACTATACTGCTGATCGCTAATCATCACCTCCCTTCTTAACTTAGCTCCCACTACTCTTTCCCATAACTTCAAGCTGTGACTAATCAGTTTTATCCCTCTGTAGTTACTACAACTCTGCACATCACCCTTATTCTTAAAATAGGTACCAAAACTATTTTTCTCCACTCCTCAGGCATCCTCTGACTTTCTAAGATTTCAGTAAATAATCTGGTTAAGAACTCCACTGCCATTTCTCCTAAGCACCTCCATGCTTTCACTGGTATATCATCTGGACCAACAGCCTTTCCATTCTTCATTCTCTTCATAGCTGTCCGTACTTCCTTCTTGCTAATCTGTTTCACTTCCTGATTCACTATCCCCACATCATCCAGCCTTCTCTCTACAGGACAAGATCTGAAATATTCCAGCATTATTAGACTCCCTTTGCAGCATTGTATATAGGGAAAATTAATTTGTGTTTTTCAAATCTAAACAAAATTTTAATAGAGAGTAAAAAGAACTCAGTGATTCCTTTTGGAAATCTATACTTCAAAAAGATGGTAGTAATTTTTTAAATAATAATCAAGTTACTTATATTAAAATCCATATGGGCAACATCATTAGTACACTTTTGGAAGGTTTTCACTATACATTGAGCTTTTTTTTTTGCACAACAAAGACTGGCTAAAATGAATAAGAAAGTCAATATAAATTGTTGGAGATGCAAATCAGATATAAATTCTGTTTGATAATATATCATAAATGGTTGGATAAGATTAAACGTTTACTAGAAAAATTTAATTTCTTTTTAAACTCTATCTGGAAGAGCAATTTCTATCTCTCAGAATGTTTGGTGTTATTATAATATTCTCATAATGCAGACCCAGAAAAATAAGCAGTAGTACATCCGGTGGACTATAATGGTGATTGCAAGAAAACAATCACAAAAAAATGGAATATCAATAGTTTTCCTCAGTTCTATGAATTCTTAGATCTTTTAAAGATAGTTACCTCTAGAGATGATGCTCTAGACCTGAAAATAGACATCTTCTTCTGAATGTTGGTCCAAAGTTCGACGACTAATAGAATTTCAGAACACAAATGCTTTATAAAAGCAATGTTTGCTGTATACTATCATACAGGTTCATAGGTTAGTTCTAGGCTAACTGCCCTTGTGAGCCATTTTAAGCCTAGCCAATTATCCCTTGTAAGACTCAAACCCTACACCTTATGTTTGTAAGGCAAACACCTTAACCATTAGGCCAACCTGTTGATATTTAGTTTAAAGTTAATTTAATGCAGAAAAGAAGTTGATATCAAACTGCACCCAGTGTAACCTTTGACAATAGTTGATTGATTATACTGACTTTCAGTTGTTTATATGAAAAATCTGATTGTTAAAAAAAGCAAATCATGTTTACTGTAATAAAACTGAAGCTAACAACCAATAAAACATTCCTTAAAAATAAAATATAGCCTTACCTTTTGGATATTATTTTTACTTCTGATGTAACAACAACACAACAACACAATAAAGATCACCACCACTACGAGAAGCTGTACAATCAGTGTCATACAACTTAGGAATCTACCTCTTCCTAATTACCACATAGGCCAATCAGTGGATATTAAGTTATAGCTCTAAATCAGTTTGATATTTTCCATTAAAATATTTTTGATAAATTATAAAATTGCAGTTATAAACCATAATTTTATATTTTTCATATGCAGAGGTAATAGAACATTGATAATTACCTTGATGAAGGCTATTAAGGCTAGAGTGAGCATGTGTGTGTGTGTGTGTGTGTGTGTGTGTGTGTGTGTGTGTGTGTGTGTGTGTGCATGTATATGTATATATATATATATATATATATATATATATATATATATATATATATATATGTGTGTGTGTGTGTGTGTGTGTGTGTGTGTGTGTGTGTGTGTGTGCGTACGTGCGTGCGTGCGTATGTAGACGGATAGATATATATCTATTAGTGGGAATTGTCACTTGGCACAATATTACAGAATCATACCAATTCATCAAAGAAACCTATTAGAGTAAATGACACATTTAAATCACCCTGTGACTTTCCTGGTTGTGGAGGTCAGTGAATTGTTAATAAGTGTTCCGCATTTGTCCTTCTATTGCACATTGTGGGAGGTAGTATTCAACATTTTAGATGTGGATGTTTGAGAACTATGCAGGGGAAACTTGCCACAGGTGAAAATATAATCAGAAGTCTAATCTTTTTTTCTTTGGAGAAGGTTACATTGGCATGGGTGCTGAAGATATGCCTGGGGGAGCATGCTTAAACTAGGTGCTTGCATGATTAGGGAATAGCAGATTACCAGAAAACAGTGTGCAGGTCTTGCAATGTGTCATCATCCCATTTTTGAAGCAGAAACAGGACACCATTAAGGAGAATTCAGATGCATATAATGCCTAGTAGCAAGAGGTTTTCCAATGGTTTTGCTTGCTCCTGACAACTGATGCCTGGAATGTTAGGGTATCTTTAGTGGATGAATAGCTACTCAGAGCTTGGTGGGGTAGATGGGGAGTATGTCCTGGCCACTCACATCAACTTTAAATACTAATACATGATGATAACTCCATAGCTATGGAGAAATAATTAAGAATACAGTGTCATAAGCAATATAAAAACATCACATCATAAGAATGAATATTATTGTTAGCTCCACTGGTGAACAGTGATAATCCCTTGACTATGACCCAAGTGACTGGAGGTCAAGGAGCAGATGGAGAGCCTGCTGAGGTTGACAGGTTTCAGGGAAAAATGTAATAATGCTGACCCTGGTTACCTTTCCCAGGATGGAGGGTAAATAGATGACAAGCTGGTGGGGTAGGTCACTCATTCTAGATCCAGTGGAGACTGAAAGTATGGCAACTGGATAGAATAATGATTAGTACTCTGAGTGTGTCCATCATTGGATTAAGGACAGAGATATTACCTAAAAGCATGCTTTATTGCCTGAAATATGATGTCAATAGACTGAGAGGAGATATGGCAGCACTGACAAATCCAGTTCCCTCCATGTGTGTGAAAATTGTGGCTCTCTGACCAGATCACCTCAAGCCAAATCCACTTTATCATTTAGAAAGGGGCAGATGAGCCTGACTGGTAGTGTATAACCTTGCTATAGATTTAAATAAAAAATGCATATTGAGGTGGAGAAGATTCATGGAGGGGTGCTCCACCACCATGAGCAACCCAACCAGAAAGTAATATACAAATGCAATAAAAGAATTTTGAAGCTAGTGTACGAATGTAACATTAGAAAGATATATAACAAAAAAGTCTACTTGTGAAGAAGCTGTGTTAAACTAAAGTAGAATAGTGTACCAAAGCCCTTTGATATTCATAAATGTTAATCCAGAGTGGGAAAAGACAATTGATTATTTTGTACTCTATACTGTAGGTGGGGTTGATTATTCTGTACTCTATACTGTAGATGGAGTACTCCTTGCATATACGACAAATGGAAAATCTGCCCTAGGATCATATGAAACTCACAAGTGCCCTCCAGTGGTGTACAAGTCTGCGACAAGTGGAGAACTTAGTGTACCCCAACTAAATGCATACAGTGGGTATACTGGTGCTGATTGCACTGATCCCCCTGTCTCGCTGATGTGCTGCTCAAGTATCAGAGCTAAATAAGCTGCTTATCGGCGTTAAACTAAAAAAATGCTTCTTAAAGTAATAATACTGATAATAATAGTAATAATAATAATAATAATAATAATAATAATAATAAAATACCAGCAATAAAATTCTCTAAGGTGCAAGCAAACCTGCTATCACAACTACAGAGTTCTGCATATCTATTAGGGATGCTAAAGTGCTTCAGCTAGTTGGAGCCATCACCTAACTCAGCCCCTAAATTAGCATATTATTCTGAAGTACACTTGTTTGCATTCATGGCAACAGAAGGCAAAACCTTTAGGAATTACTCTGTGGTGTAAAGATAACTCTCTAGAACATCATCACTCCCTAAAATGTATTGTTCATTAACTGCTCATCTGCAGTCCTGCGACTAGTGTGATGCAGGTTTTATGAATCATGCTTCTGTCAAGTTCATGGAAGAACAATACTGTGCATAGCCCTTTAAGAGACTGCACATGGTGTTCTTGAATAGGCTGGTATGGTTGCTGTGAATCTTGCAGCATGTAAAATGTATAGTATCTGCATAATGACAATAAAAAATAAAATGTGAATTGTGTTGAGCATGGGAATATTTCATCGTATAGCATCTGCATGTTGAAAATAAAAAATAAAATGTCAATTGTGTTGACCATAAGAATATTTCCACCTGTGATGCAGTAATGTGCTCTAAAGGAGTATAAACCTGAAAGTAATATGGTTTCAGAAACTTGCGCACATTTGAATTGTCTTCAGCTCAGAATATGAATTAACTTATTTAGAAAGTATAAAGATGGACCCCCCCCATTAAGAGTGTGTGAAAAAAGATTTATGAACATCTTTATTATATTAGAAAAAAGAATGAAAACAGTTCATTATTTTAACATTCAAAATTATGCCCTAGGTTTCAGAAATTTAAATTTGCTCTTTTGGACCACATAAAGGTAAATCCCAGGTGGGACAAGAATGCCTTAGTTTTAGAGGAGAGGGAAGTTAAATGCCAGCTTAAGTTGCAAGTGTCCTATCCCTCATGGGATTAATGAACACATATCTTTGCAACCCATATTAAATAAAATAGCTATTATGTATTAGAGTGTTTTATAAGTTAGTTTTAATCTTACAAGTATTTTCAGATTGTTTTTTAGGGTGTTTACATTTTTAATATAATGTGGCAGCTTCACTGTTTTCATTGTTATAGTAGGCAATGAGTGGTGCCAGAAAGTTTTAAAGGCACTGTGACTTTAAATCATTTCGTTAATTAATTGTATTGTATGTGTATGATATAAAAAGGGTCTAGGAAGCAAAAATGTTTGATTCTGAAGAAGTCCTAATTTTTTAAGGATGAAAGCGCTCAATCTGTTTATTTGTTTTATAATAAATCCCGGGATTCATGAAGCTCGGCGCAAGGATGGGGTTAGCCTTGCGCCGACCATGCGGCGTAGAGATGGTGCAGCAGCACCACATGCATATTAATGAAGGCGTGCTGCCACAATGTCCACATGCATAGGAAACGTGCGCGAGTGCAGGGGGCATGTCTAAGCGCTGCACAGAGGCGTGAACATGTCGGCTGCATACGCGCAACCTAAAATGCTGACTAGTACAGCCTGCCTCTAATAATAAACACTCCTGTCAGTGTCCGTGGATACTGAAATGTATGCAAAGCATACAAGACAGTTTTGCGAACACCAAAATAAAAAGTAAACACAAAGGCACGTAGCTGAATATTGAGTCCCCGTCCCTCGAACAAATGACATTTAAAACCCTGTGCCCGTATTCCATTGTAGTGTTGATAGTTATACCAAGTGGAAGTGAAATGCAGCATGTTAGCATGCTGCTGCCATTTGCTAAGCCTAACCCAATGGTTAGGGACACCACCTGTCCCACATTCTGAGGGACAGTCCTCTGGGCAGTTGTGTCCATACCAAAACTATTATAAATGTTAAATGCCCTGCAATTGTAGGACATAATTATGTCCCATATTTTATGTAATAGTTCCATACAATACTTATTTCCATATGTAAAATACCTAAATGTTACAAGAAACAGAATAAGCAACTAAACTGCTACAACAATAAGCTTTAATTTAGGCATAAAACTAATGTACTATCCTTTGTACTGACCATGGGTATTTGTTGGCCTGTAAAATCTGATGTGTGTCCCGAAAATGTCCCATTTTGGTCATTTGAAAAGGTGGCAACCCTAACAATGGTCAGAGCATTCGCTCAATATCTGCCCATTCACAGTCCAAGTCATCCTTGTCAGGATGGCACAAAGATGAACAGGTATTACCCCGGTCTACCTACCATGTCATGAAAGATAAGTATTTGCGTGTACCTATGTGCATTAAGTACAGCATGTAGAAGATCAAAAATGCTAGGGTAGTCCTCACAACCAAATTGGTACCAGAGATATGTAGTGTACACAATGTGTTCTGTTGACTGTGCCATGGGCCATCAACCAAAGAAGGGATGGATGGTGTGTGTGGAATATGGGGGTGGGGGTGATGTATAATGTAATAATTCACCAAGGGGAGACTGGTTTGGATGCACAATAGGTGAACTGGAGGTATACGAGGGAGCAGTGGGTGAATCAGAAAGAAAACCAAAGAACAAATATTCCCATCCACAATACAACCTGAAAGGCCATACTGTAGAACACAATCCCGCAAACATATGAACATTAAAATGTGCGATACACATGTATAGAAACATTACCGGCACACACCCACATAATGATTTGGCCTGAACTGAGCCATCTAACCCCAACACACCTGGATACATAATTGAATACCCATCATCCCCTCCACAGCACACCACCCCCCCTTCCTGAACGTCCGCCAAAACCACCCATACTCGTGCTGCTAGCTTGGCATAGCCATATCTGCACATAGTGACCCCTACTCATATCTAGTAGGCAGTCTCACCCTAGGCAGTCTCAGCATTGCAAACTATTTATCCCTTGCATGTATAACCCTACCTCATTTTTGTAAATCCAGAAAAATCGAGGTCATTGGTCCCCAAAATTTTTGGATATCCCTCATGGGATAAGTATCTGTTCTAAAGATTAGACTTGGTGTCACAACATGATGTCCAGTCCCGTAGACATCTGGACACAAGTTGTATGAGCAGTAGTTGTCCACAACCCTGCTCAGCCTCCAGCCAGTCCTGCAGAACCTACAACCCGGGATTAAACACCTGACCGTGATGCACTTCTCTCCATGTGCATTATCGAGAATATATACCTTTCACATTATCATAGCTACACATCACACATACATGCATACAAGTAGTTGTCAACTATGTGTCCAATTCATAAATATGTATACTTGCAAATGTATACATATGCGTCTCAGAAACATATGAATAGTAACATGTACTATACATATGTACACCACATGACTGTCACATTTGTTGCCAGTACTGTGGAATGGCTGGAGTAAAGTGATATATCCTAATTACCATCCATAGAGAATGTATCACGGATGATTTAGTGGTAAAACCAATGACTATGGTGTTCCTGTTCCCGGGTTCAAACCATGCAAGGGCTAATTTTATATGATGGCCACAATAGTGGCAGTCAGATATAGGGTGATTAAGGAGTTTTAAAGCAGACGTAAGTAGGGTTACCACCTGTCCCACTTTGCAAGAGACAGTCCCTTTTTGGGCAGTTGTGTCCTGACCAGCAATATTAAAATGGCAAATGTCCTGAGATTGTAGGAAATAATTATGTCCATATTTCATGCAACAGTTGCATAAAATAGTTATTTCTGTATGTAAAATACCTAAATGTTACAAGAAACAGAACAAGCAATTAAACTGCTACAAGAATAAGCTTTCAGTTAGGCAAAAAAGTAAAGTTCTATCCTTTGTACTGACCATGGGTATTTGTTGGCCTGTAAAATCTGATGTGTGTCCCAAAAATGTCCTACTTTGGCCATTTGAAAAGGTGGCAACCCTAGACGTAAGCGGGTATGCAAGCGTGTATGCGCGACGGTAAGTGGCGGTGATTCAATGGTATGGGAAATATAAATAAGCATGCAGGTACATATGCATGTGTATGTACAGACCTATATATATATATATATATATATATATATATATATATATATATATATATATATATATCTAAAGAATGAACATGGTCACAATAGATATAGCAGACCTCTGCATCCCCAACCACAAGTAAGATGATAAAAGTAGAACTAACTATGTCCGCGTGCTAAGTCTGACTTTCAAACAGGTACAGGGCAATCACAGTCAACAGTCGGATGAGCTGAAAATTGGAAGACTAATTGAACACCCTGACCATGATATGAACGTATGTCCCAGGACTATAAGCTTGGGACATCTGAATATACTTGGAGTAAGCCAACATACGGGACGTGTCTAAAACAGTAGGGAATGGTGCATGTGTAGTAGTGCAGTTTTCCCAACAGGAAAATGGATGCCTGCTGTGTTAGTGAAGTGCTGAGGCATGTGTTCGGGTAACTATGAACCATGGGTATACATATAAATGAAGCAGAACACCAATAGTGTAGTGGTTAGAGCATCAACTATTGAGCAGATGTTGCCGGTTCGACTGCAGCACACACCATTTATGATGTGTAATCTGTATACGAGCATATCTTGTTAATTTTATTCTGTATAATGATATAATACCATTGAAATGTGAACTGGGGTGATGTATCACAGTAAGAATGTAGAAGGTTTTTGCGTGACGTGAATCGGCGGTTAAATGGAAAACCGCAGCTGAAATGTGTTGTACGCGCGCTTTGTTCAACGACCCTTGTTCTGCCCAGCAACACAATAAACCGCATCGGCCAGGCCCGACGACAGGACCCTACACATCACAATCAATGTGATTTACCACTAAGCCATGGCAGTTATACCTAACTTCGATGTTATCACAAACATAGCAGACAGCACAGTCATTCAACAGTATGATCAAAGTAATTAAATCATATAGATGTGTATGCATGCATACGTACACAGATATATATATATATATATATGTATATATCTACATATATATATATATATATATATATGTATATATATATATATATATATATATATATATATATATATAGATATATATATATAGATATATATATACACATATATATAGGGTAACCACCCGTCCCACTTTGCAAGGGACAGTCCCTCTTTGGGCAGTTGTGTCCTGTACAAATAATGTACAATGGCAGATGTCCGAGATATAATGACAAAATACTCTATATTTATGTAATAGTTGCATAAAACAGTTATTCTGTATTTGAAACACCTAAATGTTATAAGAAACAGAATAAGCAACTAAAATGCTACAAGAATAAGCTGTCATTTAGGCCAAAAAGTGAGGTTCTGTCCTTTGTACTGGCTGTGGGTATGTTCCAGCCTGCAAAATCTGACATTTGTACCCATAATGTCCCACTTTGGGCATTTGAAAGGGTGGCAACCCTACACACACACACACACACACACACACACACACACACACACATATATATATATATATATATATATATATATATATATATATATATACATATATACAGAACGGACATGTGAACAAGAAAGCATTCATAACGAATGTGAAGGAAAACAGCGGAACACCCGTATTATCTAGTGCTGACATATCAAGCTGGCCAGAAGTGGCCAAAATACCTGCATCTCTAACCACAGGTAGGACGCTAACATTGGGAGTAACCTTGTCCACATGCTAAATCTGACTTTCAAACAGGTACAGGGCTGTCCCAGTGCACAGTCAGACAAACCTAAACCCGGATGACCACATGAACACCCTGACAATCAAACACAAGTATGTGCCAGGACTATAGGCTTTGGAGGTCTGAATATACTCGGAGTGAGTCAACATGCGGCACAGGTCCAGAGCAGTAGGGAATGGTGCATGTGTAGTAGTGCAGTTTTCCCAACAGCGAAATGGATGCCTGCTGTGTATGTGAAGTGTTGAGGCATGTGTTCGGTTAACTATGAACCATGGGTATACATATAAATGAAGCAGAACACCAATAGTGTAGTGGTTAGAGCATCTGCCTAATGAACAGGCATTCACGGTTCAAGTTCGACTATAGCACATATAATTTTCCTTGTGGAATGAATGTCGCTCTGCTGTAAAGCCGACATTAAAACATGTAAAAGTGAACGTGTGTATCGCATGGGACTATTAACCAGATCCCTTCAATCAAAGTGGTACTGTCATAATGAATAAGGCACACGTAAGCACAAATAAGCAGCAGTAAACATATGTAACGCACAGTAAGCATAGGCGAGTGCACCTGCGTGGGTGTAAGCAGCGCCCAGCATAGGAAATATATTTTTGTATGTACAGATTTAATATATATAAATATATATATATATATATATATATATATATATATATATATATATATATATATATATATAT